>NW_009647572.1:5779129-5807479 GCF_000708025.1 Charadrius vociferus
GGTGGCTGGTGTGGCTGTATGTCAGCGCATTGTGCTCCAGAAGGCTGCAGTATCTTAAAAAACCCCCTCCTTCTTAGCCTAGAAGAGGGTATTATAAAATAAACAATATTCGTACAGATCCAGAATGTTTGTGGCTGAGGTGGTGATGCCCGGGCAGAAATGGCGGTTTTGTGGGGTGGTGAGAAATTTC
Source organism: Charadrius vociferus (assembly GCF_000708025.1). Lineage (NCBI taxonomy): Eukaryota > Metazoa > Chordata > Aves > Charadriiformes > Charadriidae > Charadrius > Charadrius vociferus. Next base: position 5,779,320 of record NW_009647572.1, read on the forward strand.
ACTTCAGGCTACTATGAATGTGAGCGGCGTCTGTCTCTGGTATCAAATGGTCAGGAAGCGAGCAATTCCCTGGGTCTTTTTGCCGCTGCTTTTGTTTTAGCTTGTGAAGGGCTGGCAGTCATTCTTGCCACTTTGCCCACTGAACCAGACATCACTGGAAGCAAGAGGGTGGCTGTGCCAGAGCTCTGAGCATCCAAGTTTCTTGGTCTGTGCATTGGCTGATGTTTGTTCTTTGCAACTATAGGAAACATCAAGGGTTATGGTCAGTGATACAGGTTGATGGCTTACAGCAAAGAGCTGCAAAACCTCTGAAGTGTGAATTTCACTTTATTGGAAAGCACTTGGACAGTGATCAACTCAAGATCGATTTTGCCTAGATAAAAATGATTTTTAGGGGTCTTGGTAGTTAGAAAGCCTCGCTGAAGCTGGCAAGCACGGTGCACTGCCTTAAATAACTCAGAATCAATTGTACCACGGGAAAAAAAAAAGGTGGAAAGGCAGAATTCTGAGTTCTGTAAATGACATTTGGGAGCTGTTGGAGAAATAGCAGTTAAACTGTTCTTTTGTCAATCAACTTTAGTAGATGCAAATTAAGGGCTAGGATAGGACAGCGATAGAAATTACAGTATTATCAGGTCAAACTCCTCCGATTCTTAATGCTGCAACAATAAGATGCAGGTATGAAAAGTTGTAGAGGTGAGCACTGGTTAAACAACACTGCTTTCCTCAAAGACTGAAGTTGCTGAACTGAGGCTTCCGCGATCCTGAGTGGGAAAACTTTTTCCCCTGTTGAAGCATTTGATGTTCTGGCTTGTATTTGTAATTCAGTTCTAAAATAGGGTTGGACACTGCTGATGCTGCACATACTACACTTAATCCTGTAAATCCTGCATTGAACTGGGTAATGTATGTTTGCCTAAATGTATAACTTATCCTGGCTTGAAATCTGTCAAAATTGAAAAGTAAAGATTGTATGTCAGTCTTTTTAGGTAGCTTATCCTAACAGTTAAAATAATATAGAGCTATTTTTAAAACATGGTCACAGGAAATCGCATTAACTTGGAGGTGATTGTGGAAAGATACTAAATCTAGAGCTAGGAATTCTACCAGTACTTTGAAAACTAGGTGGGTTCTTCCCCACCATTCGCAAACAATCTTGCAGAGCAGAGCCGACTAAGTCTTTGGAACAGGTGGGAGTAGAGGACCTAGCAGAGGACGAAATGTGTTTTCTGTGTCTGGGTCAGGGAGAGTGAATCTGTTGGGAGGGTTAAATTGTACTTTTGGTGTTCAGATCTTCCATTTCCATATGAAAAATGACCAAACTGTTGTATTCATCTTTCCTGAAGGTGGTCAGCCCAGAAATGTGCAGCCTTTTAGTGATGAAGATGCTTCAATTGAAACTATGAGCCACTGCAGTGGCTTCAGTGATCCTGCTAGCTTCACTGAGGATGGTATATTCTTTCATTTATATCTACTTATCTTTTTAAAAACATAAAACCTGAGTTGACTTAAGAGTTTAAGAACTAGATTGTAAGTAGCAGTAGCAAAATAACGACATTCCATTAAACACTATATGCTTGTTAATCTAGTGGATATTGTTTTGTTTGGTAAGAATATACTCCAGGTTTCATGAGCCTCGGATTAAACTGTTAGGCTTCTTTCTGCTGGAATTATGCAATGCTAACTTTTGGAGACAGTAAGAATTTTAAGATGCTTTCTAAGGCATTGATTTTCATAAACGTAGTTGAGGTGGTAAAAACTACAGAAGCGTTTGGGATGGAACGAGTCACATTTCCCTGTTTTGAACTAGATTTGTGCTTTGACTCTACTACCATCTCTGCAATCCGGGCTGCTTTCATGTCATTTTTTTGGGGAGGAGGGACCTGAAAGCCTGCTACAGGGGAATAAGGCAGGGAGCCTTTCCTATGAATGCTTGCTACTCTTAACTGAGCTGATGCTGCAGAGGCATCTGAAATGCAGCCAGATAGGACAGTCTCTTAGAGAATGCTCACTGCATCGATGGTGAACATCCTGCTGTACTCCAGGGGCAGATGTGGTGGACTGGATGAAAATGTGTTGCTGATGGGTGTCAGTTGTAGCAAATTTACGTAAGACCTAATTAGCTCCCTTATTCATTCTTGGCATATGTAAGAAGCAGGTGTAGAAACAGCACAGATATATCAACAGATCAATTCCTATAAAAGTATTTTAAGGTGTAGTTCGCTGTAGTAGGCTTAACACCATTCTGTTGCTGTAATACTGAACAATTCTGTAGCTATTGTCTATGTTAAACTGCTTCCTTATTAGTATTAAAAACATTGTGTTGTGTACTACTGTGTCTGCTAGTAAAATATCTATCAGTAGGACTAAATTATTTCCTCTGGATTAGGGCCTGAAGTTGATGAAGAAGCTACTCAAGAAGACTTAGAATACAAATTGAAGGGATTTATTGACCTGACATTGGACAAGAGGTATAGTATGCTTTGGAGAAACACATTCATACAGTGTTTTCTGGCTTTCTCTGATATAATAAGGGAAATATGCATCAAACTTTTTTTATGTGCTTACTGAGATTGCAGTTACTTCATGCTGGGGAGGACTTGCTTTTCCTCTGGATCTGAAAAGACCTTTATCCCTCCACCAAGTTTTTGGATAAGTGAAAGTCAGGCTTTCCTTTCCTAAGAGCTTGAAGTAGAGTGACTTTATTGGTAGCCTGGTGTACTATTGTGAACTCTATCTCCAACTTAAGTTTCTCTGTCCTTGAGGAAGGAGGGAGTTCGTAGCATTTCATACTTCATGGTTCTTCTGTGGGTTGCTCTTCTATTGGGCGCAGACAAATATAAACTACGATAAAAGCAAAGGCTGAGCTTTAACTGGTGCGTGCTGACTTCAGGAGGTCTTCCTTCTCTCTTCTAACAGCGCAAAGACAAGACAAGCAGCTCTTGAAAGTCTGAAAAGTGCTTTTTCTTCTAAAATACTATATGAATTTATCATGGAAAGGAGAATGACACTAACTGATAGCATTGAACGCTGCATAAAGAAAGGTAATTAACGTGCTTGCTATTAGAAAGCAATAATCCCTATGAAATAGCTCATTGTTTAAAAGGAATTGAGACTGTGACACTTCTCTAGTACTTTATAGAGTGGTCAATAATTTAGTTATGTTAACAACATTTCTTTTTTGAATTTAGATGTCATATTTTAACTGACCTGGAAAATTAACTGAAATTATCTCTGTTGGTTTCTGAATTTCCACTTGCAAGTTTTCAGACTATTAACTTTAAAGGAAGGAAGCAATGCACAAGGTGATTATTCATCATAGTATATTAATCTCTAGGTAAGAGCGACGAACAGTGTGCAGCTGCTGGACTGGCATGTCTTCTGTGTGTGCAGATGGGGTCAGGAATTGAAAGTGAAGAGATTTTTAAGACCCTTGGTCCAGTTCTGAAGAAGATTGTCTGTGATGGAACAGCCAGTATCCAAGCCAGACAGGCTGTAAGTATAAAAGGTTTCTTTGCCAGGCAGGGACAGAGGGCAATTTTTGACTAGTTCACTGTTGTGTAACCCAGAACTAAAGGTCACTACATTAGTGTAAACTCATAATGTTGACGTATGCTCTGAATGATGCGTAGCAATTTTCGCTGGCTTAAGAAGTTCCACCTAAAGGCTGAACGTCATTCTCTTCTCCAACCTTAGGAACTTCCTTGAAGAGCTGTTATGTCTAGTACTCTGTCAAGTTATCTTAACTCGCTATGTGGCAGTCTCCTTACTGCAGTTCTGAGGGCTGATGTTGAAGTCCCATAGAAAGAAATGAAAGTTTTCCCACTGACTGGTGTATCCTTCTTGTATTAATTTTAACTTCTTTAACATCAAAGGAATGTTGCTCTTGCAAATATATTTACATATGATAAAATTGCATATAGGAGATCTAAAGTTACATTCATACTACCAAAAGTATTTTAAGTTTTTCACCCAGTTATCTCATCTATATATCAGGGGTATACTTGAAATATTGACTGGAGGCAGTCTAAAGCTCTTGCCAAGATTTTTTTTTTTAAACTTCAGAGTTTTAATTAATATTCTTTAACTTGCTTTTATCATTACAAGGCTGGCCAGTTCTCCTATTATACTCAAGCTGTGTTACAATAGATACTGTCAGCTATAAGAGGGGGTAGTATTAGTTCAACAGCAGTTGTTTTGACAAACAAAAGCTTTGAAAGCTTGTCCTGTTTAAGTATAGCTTTGAGTCCTGTGTGGTTAGTGCAAAGGTCACTTGGAAATATTTTTTTTCTTACTAGTAAGAGGAGACAGAGTAGAATACAGGGGATAGGGAAGAGATGTGTAGGACCTCGCAGTAGAAGTTGGAAAGTTCCAAGAAAGGCTGTTGAAGTCCAGTGTTTTCATGCCATTTAATTGTAATAGTGGGCAGAGAGGGGGAAAATATTTCCCACAGCTGTGAATAAATATCATATATCCATTACGGTTTATCAGCGTAATTTCTGCTAGTGAATCCTAGTCGGATTTAAAATAATTGGGTGAAAGGAGTGCTATGTGTAGCTTTTTGGAAGGGCTTTGTAAGCTATAGTAAATAATACAGCATGAAAAGTGAGTGCTTGAGACCTGCGTATATTGTAAAATCATCCTGAGAGCAGATGGGAACTGAGAGCTATTAGTGGCTGAATTAAGCAGTGTTGCAGATTTCTACTCTGCTAAGGTTTCCATTACTCCAAATGTTACATTTCAAAGGTCAAAGTTTGCTGGTTTTGTCAACAGTAACATTAATGTCAAATACTGACATTTTTTTCTTTTGCCTCTAGTGTGCAACCTGCTTAGGAATTTGCTGTTTCATTGTCACTGATGACATTACGGTGAGGATAAATAATACTTTTTTAAAAAAATAAATTGTCAGTATGAAAACGTGTGAATCTTAAGCCGCTTCCATGAATGTTTTCCCCCTGTGTTCAGGAGCTGTACTCTACTATGGAATGCCTGGAAAACATTTTCACAAAGGCCTATCAGCGAGATAGAGACACTAATGGTGTATCGAGTACTCATAATACTATGCTTCACGTCAGTGCTCTCTTAGCATGGACACTGTTGTTGACCATTTGTCCAATGAATGAAGTCAAGAAGAAAATTGAAATGTGAGTATCTTTCTTGGAAAACAAAACTTGTAATGACTGTTTTTATATGCAGTGAAGCAGCGTCAACAAAATCTACATTTTAATGAAATGTGAATTACTCTTTAGGCACTTGCATAAACTTCCAAGTCTGCTCTCTTGTGATGATCTCAACATGAGAATAGCTGCTGGAGAAACACTAGCCCTTCTGTTTGAACTGGCGCGCGAAACAGATGCTGTAAGTAGATGTCAGCAGCTAAATTTTCTTGCACTGGGATGAAAAGACAAATTATTTAACCTGTGTTGCATAGCGCCCCAAATCTCAACAAGTGGCAGATAATTCACTGGGTTATGTTCTTTGTAGTGAGCCTGCCCCAATCTAATCGGATATAGCAATGATTCACAGCAATTGAGCTATCATTTTAACACTGATTTCCATATTGTGAAACAGGACCAGTATAACAGAACATGTCAAACAGTACTTCAGAGTGACTAGAAATGTAGTGTGCAAGCTTTAAAATGTAAACCCAACACCGACTTTAAAAAAAAATAAATCTCTAGAGAGATTCGAGGGTAAAACAGTATTGTTTACTGTAGAGAGAACACTCATTGGATACTTAGTTTTCTCCAGACAAGTTCTAGTGATTCCCAACCTGCATAATTCTGCTCTCACAGCTAAAAATCTCCTTCCGTAGAAACCATGTTGACTTTCAGTATTGTTTTTTCAGTATCCTTATTTAGGTACTGTGAGAAGAGTAGTATTGCATGGTGGTTTCACAGCCTTTGTGACTATTTTATCTGTTAGGGACTAGTCAGTCAATTTAAGGGGGGAGAGGATTTGCACAAATTTTGCACAGGTAACAGTATTGCTACGTTTGGTGAGATTTCTTGGGGTTTGCTTTTGAGTTGGATGAGGTGCAAGCTTCTTGGTATTACTTCATACACAGCTAAACTTGCCTTTACATTCTTCAATATGCCTTCCTAATTTCTGAACTGTTTTCTGACAGCACTGAAGGAAACAGTCTCCACTTGCCCATGGCACTGTTTAGAGAGCTGCCTGAATAGCTTCTAGGTCAATCAAGGCTGCTGTGCTGTGTCAGAACAGTGTTCAAAGTGAAAAGATAACTCCAACTGAGTCAGGATACACAACACGCTAACACTGCATAATCTGAAACGATATGCTGAGACTTCCGTACAATTGCAAACAGTAGGGGTTTGAGTCTCTTGGCTATGAAAGCCAAGTATGAAAGGGGAAAAAAAACCCAAAACAACAAAAACCCAAAACCAAAATCAAAAAGAGAGACTGGAGTTTAATCCTTTATTTGGTCAAACTGACTGCAAGTAACTGAAATCTTAAAATGCATTAATGAATGAGACTATATTCCCTAAAAACTTTTTCCATTCCATTGAGGAAATGCCCCTTTAATTATTACAAATTATTATCTTGGACCCTTAACAATCAGCACAGATTAAAAATGCTTACTGCTTGCCTTTGACCAGTTTCTTTCAAAAAGCATGGGGTAAACTCAGCCTAGTCATACTTTCTAATTATCCACCCCATACAATACTTATGACTAAATATTCCATCCTGTCCGTCTAATCGTGTCTCATGATCCATCTCCAGCAGCATGAATTCTGTGCTAATAACCTGACAGTGCCCTCAGCTTGTTGACAGGAACGGCAGCCAGGTTCAGCACATCAGTTAGGCAGTTTGTGTTCCTTGGAATTATGGAGCAGAATAGATTGACAGGTATACACACACTGAAGGAACTGTACTGTTTACTGTGGCTCTGACTACCAGCAGAGACTTTGATAGTGTCCTCCTTGGTAAACTGGATAACTGGATGCTGTGATTTTGTTCTTACTGGCTTAAATGCTGCAAACATAACTACAGTAAGTTAGTGCCATCTCTGTCTCTTTAAATAACAAAGTAACAGGTTGTAGAGGTCTGTGCCCAAAATTTGGAAAGATCCATTTCCCTGTTTGCAGGGAAAGATGTTAAAGCCAGAAACTATTATTTTATTTTTTTTTTTAACTAGGATTTCTTTTATGAAGATATGGAACTTCTAACAGAGAAACTAAGAGCTCTGGCTACTGATGGAAACAAGCACCGAGCCAAAGTAGATAAAAGAAAGCAGCGATCTGTCTTCAGAGATGTTCTAAGAGCTGTTGAGGTGATTCTTTTGTCTTACTTTGAATGTCTGGGTTGTAACCATGTAGTGTTCAATTTCATGAAAATGGTTTTATTATTAAATAGAATTACTGTTTCAGTGAAAGCAACAGGAAAAAAATACTTTAAAAAATGAGATTTCAAATTCTGATCACCTACTTGACATTTCAGCTTTTTTAGAAACATTGAACAAAGTCAGTCAAACTGTTTATTTTCTTCCAGACTTGACTTCCATATTTGTTTTTCTTTAAAGAAGGCAAAACATTGCACTCTAAATACTAAATTATTCTTTTTTTTTTTATGCCATGAGCAGATTTTTTTCATACAAAACTCTGTAGGACTTCCAAATTAATGTCCTGAATTTTGTGAAAAGGTTTATTGTAAAGTCTTACTATGCTGTGCATAATAAACAAAAAGCAACTTAGTAGTAAGATACATTTATAAATGGCACCTGTGTCAGGGGCCAAGGAAGTGTTTGTATATGAGGGGGGAGGAGGAGGGGGAGTTAGTGCTTTGATTCTTGTGCTGTAATCTTTTGGTTTTTTGTATCCACATTAACAGAACAATACAAAAACTAGGACTAAAGTATTTGGTTAGTGATGTAACTTCTGTTTAGTAAAGCCTCTACTAGACTAAAGTAAAACTTCTATTGCTTTAATGGATTTTTCTTTATCTTACACCTCATGAATTGGATTTTTGGTTTGTCAGATAATTACTTTTTACTTTGCTGCATGGGTAAGACCATCTAAATATGAACTCACATTCAGGAAAGTTAAACATCTCAGAAGGTAGGGAGAAGGCTTTGAAGTGATTTAAACTCACTGTTGAGATTGACTGTAGCATAAGAGTCACTTATTAGCACTTGTTACATTCTGCTGTTGCAAGTGTAGCTTGCCGCATTTGAAAGGTGGGGACTAAATGAGGCTTACAAACTGACTGAAAGGTGACTCCTGTACTCAGAACTGGTTTTTCTGGAGATAAGTCAGTTCAAAGATGAAAGTCATCTTTTTTTTTTTTTTTTTAAATGCTTTCTGACTTGAAGAATGTCGACCTCGAGTCTTACATGAGATTTAACTTTAGGTGTAGCTCAGTTTATGAACAAACACAGTCTTTCATATGGGAATATTATATTATTTGGAATATTTTGGTGTGCCAAATCTATTAATGAAAGTAAGGTTCATAAGATATATACAATTCCTAACACCACAGAAGACTGTTTAAGTTAAAATTGTAAATGTTGTTTCCTTTAATTTTGGACAGGAGCGTGACTTTCCTACAGAGATGGTTAAGTTTGGACCTGAGCGCATGTATATTGACTGCTGGGTTAAAAAACAAACTTATGATACTTTCAAGGAGATTCTGGGGTCAGGGATGCAATATCATTTGCAGGTGAGCTGCTGTTTGATACATGCTTAGACTTGTTAACTGGAGACTGCGTCTTACCTGTCTGGTTTCTTGGTAGTAATTCACTCTATGAATTACAAAATCATGAGTAGAACTTGGTGAAATTATGAATTTTATATTAGAAGTATTAAAAGACAGCACTTATAAAATGAATACAAGTTTGTTTAAAAACACTTTCGAGCTTACTTGAATTTGGTGAAGTACGCCTGCTTGATAAAAGATGTGCTGTAATACCCTGAGGGAAAAATGAAGAGGGGGAACTACAATGAGCTAGAACTGTCTGGGTGAGCTGCCTCCGAGTTGTAGCCTGGGTGTGCTGGAATAGCAATTAGAAGACTTCTCCAAGAAGTAAGAGATTCAAGCTGAGTATCTTCTTAGCTTCAGGGTTTTCCTGGATCCTTATGCTTTCTTTCAGCAGAGCAGTGTAGTCATCTGGCTGCTATAAAGCTGCACGCCTCCACCCTTGCTCTTCAAGCCTGCAAAAAGGAATGCAAAGTTTTAGTCAAAAATAATGAACACAACTTGTTCAATGCTGAGAGTAATTCAGAAGGGGAGGGATAAGTCCTTATCTCTGTTCTAGGAACTGCTTGTTCACTAGTCATCTGTTTAGATACGTAGTAGAAGCAGGAACTCTAGCTGAAGAGTATACACTCCCAAATTGTTATGATAATCATGGGGTTAAAACCTTCAGTCCAGTGTCAATTCCATTTCTACGTGACTGAGGGAGCCCCAGCATGTAGCAGCTTTTTCAAATTTTTCAAACTGAAAAAGCTGCTACATTTTGTAGCTAGATATTTTAAAATTGGTGTGTTGTGAAATCATACAGATCTGTGTCCAGCTGCCTAATCTTGTGTAGAGAATGTACCAGAACAGTGTCTAATTTGCTGGGACAAAAAAAAAAAACCAACAACAACCCAACACAAAAATAACCACCAACGCAGGGAGTAGTTGTCTCTGTCTTCTAAAGAGGGTAGTTTTAGTTCTTAGCCTTATTCTGATTAAAGGAAGAAATGTTCCCTGCCTTAATTGCAAAAGATACTAAGATATGTTTCACATTGCTGCTTTTTCTTACTGGAGTACTTGATATTTAAGAGTAGTCATCTTTGGAGACTGGGTAAACACAGGAGAAACTGATCATTTGATGTGTTTTTTGTTTAGTCAAATGACTTTCTTCGGAATGTGTTTGAGCTTGGTCCACCAGTAATGCTAGATGCTGCAACTCTTAAAACAATGAAGATATCCCGTTTTGAAAGGGTAGGTTATTGCACCTTAATGTATTTTCTTTACTTCAAACACTATTATATTTCTCCTGAATTAAGTGGTATTCCAAGCACGCACTTTAGAAGCTGCCATCTTTAAACTTGTCACTTGAGTTCTAATAATGCCCGATATTGTCCTGAATGAAACCAAACCTAGCTTGTGTGCTGCTTTGAGCTCTTATTTTAGATTAAAGACAGTATCCCAAACTCTCCAGTGTGAAACACACACTAAGGGGATGACTTTGTTGTCTTGGTTGTGAATGTACTCATCCTGCGTACGAACAATCTGTGGAATGGGCACTACCCATTTAATCTGGGAGCAAACTTAAGCTGCGTTGTGTCTGTGTGTTGCTAGAGACTGACTGGCTTCCAGAATTGCCCCTGGCTCAGCCTTTCTTACACAGTCCAAGTTTCCTTTAAATGTATATAAATTAAAATTAATCAGCTTTTGTTGCAAAGATACTGTACTATAAATTTCAATTTATGTCAAAAGATTAGTAAAATATTTTCAGCTGTTTCTTAAAAAAACATCTCAATGGCCATAAACCTTTTGAACATGTGTGATTAATTTTTTCCTTTTATTTTGTAGCACTTGTACAACTCTGCAGCATTCAAGGCTCGGACAAAGGCTAGAAGTAAATGTCGTGATAAAAGAGCAGACGTGGGAGAATTTTTCTAGATCGTCTTTTCCATGGGGTTCAATTTTAAGTATTTCATAATTAAAATAGATTTGTAACCTTTAAATGAATTTTTTAATTTCTGTAGTCACAGTTTGCCGTTGTGCAGAGGGATGTTGTATAAAGTCTGTAAATATAATGCATGTTGTTGCTTAGTTGCATATACACTGTATATAGATTGATGTGAGATTGGGTGCGGGGATACATTATAACACTCGCATTAGCTGCAACTTGCTCCAAAGGCTGAATATATTGTAACTGAACTGTTAAATGGGGTGAATAACCGTAGTCCAATGCCCTGTGTCAGATTGGATTCCTTACTTTATATAAAGGTAAATGAAATGAATTCATTGACCAAGTGTTTTGGTAGGAATGTGCTAATATGAAAAGATGAACTTGTTTGTCTGAAATTATTTTAGGACCTTTTTAAACTCTTCAGTGGCAGGTGGACAAAGAAATTTCTGCATGGTATGACTTTCTTCAGAAGGGGACTAGGAATGAAGTTCAATTACCTTCACTTACAGTGAAGTACTGAATGACAAATAATTGCCTCAATGTAAAATAAAACCAAGATTCTCATGTTCTGAAATTGGATGCTTAATTTTTGGAATAAAGATGTTTCTCGCTGCTTACTGTCTTAAAGTGATCACTACCTGCGTGAAAAACAGGAATACTAGCAAAACCTAAAGGTTGAAACAGATGGGTTTGTTTATTTGCCCGTTCAGACATGTGGTTGGGTTAGTCTCAGTGCTTCAGTAGATGCTACGTGAAACTCTACCTTGCTGTGTTTGGAAGGTCTGTGTTATTTACATATGGTCCACACAACAGCCCACTGTTGATTTGTCATCGGGTTTGTAATGGTCAAGCGTTTCCTAGTGCTGGGGCTGCAAAGCACCTTATCTTACAAGAGCCGTTCCAGCTGCCCTGTTTTCGTCATGTTGGAACTACTCCTGTGCTCTGGGTTTCTGGCTCTAGAGGACTGAAATGTGCCAGTAACTGGGAGTTGTCTGTCTTAGGGATGATGGGAGCTTTGCATAATAAAGACACTAAAAGCTAGATAGCTGGAGCTTCTGAACCAGAACCATTTTAAGAACATTTATTCTAACAAGCACTTTATAAATTAAAGTGCTTGTTAGAATTAATGTTTTTAAAACTGTAGGTCAAGCAGAGGAAGTAAACTCTACACCCAAAAAAACCCCACCCTACCCCCTGAAAAATACTGCTTGCTCTGATAAGAGAAAGTTTGGTAGGTTTTTTTTTTTGGTGGTGGTGGTTTTTTTTTAGTTTCTGATTATGGCAGAACCTCTTCCAGAAAATCCATACATGCTAATTAGTTGTACCTTCTAATTTACTTTTTTTTCCTCAAATAATGCATTATGTAACAACTTGCTTGGCTTATGAAACTGAGTGCTTTGACTATAACAAGGCCTTCAAGTGGAATTTGTCCTAGAACTCACTAATGTTGTCAGTGTTTGTCACACAAGTAGAGAAGAAGCTTCTGACCCTTGGAGCTACATGAAGCTGGTTACTTGGGTTTGTCCAGCCCAAGACTATGTCCCCATTGAGCTACACTGTTGCCACAAGCCTGCTGGTCTCTCCTGTGGCTTCCGGGTGGTGACATTTACCGCTTTTGCTAGTGTAAAGTAGCACTTTTGATAGCTTTCTGTCTTGCTGGTATTTTGCAAAATTGCTTCCTACAGCACCTCCTGGCAGATGCCCGAGTATGTGGTGCCCTTTCCCCCATTGCACTGTAGCTGCCGACCTGAGACCAGGATGACTTTCCAGGGCTGTTTGAGGGGAGATGGGCTGTTTTGCTGCCCTACAGAGATCTGATAGGTTTGCAGACCTTTTCAGGCTTAGAACTGGAGAGGCCTGGGTCCTTGTCTTTGAATCACAGAATGGTCAGGGTTGGAAGAGCCCTCTGGAGACCACCTAGCTCCAGCCCTCACGCCAGAGCAGGGTCGCCTACAACAGGTTGCACAGGACGGCATCCAGGTGGGTTTTGAATGTCTCCAGAGTGGGAGACTCCACAACCTCTCTGGGCAGCCTGTTCCAGTGCTCCGCTACCCTCAAAGTAAAGAAGTTCCTCCTCATGTTAAGGTGGAACTTCCTATGTTCAAGCTTGTGCCCGTTACCTCTTGTCCTATCACTGGGCACCACTGAAAAAAAGACTGTTCCCATCAATTCCCATCAATCTTTAGGATGGTGTTAGGAATCTTTCAGGGATGGAGGTGAGATTTTTTTTTTTTTCTGGCTTGCACATCCTTCTTTGGAGGGAGGGCTCCTAGGAGACCCCTGCAGAAAGGGAACAAGCTTGTGATGTCTGAGCCCAGCTGCTCAGACTGGGCAGCAGCAGAGCTTGTCAGCTTGGGGTGGGAAATGACGAGTCAGAAGATGTATCCTCTCTGTTGTTTCCTGAAAGAAGAACATGTTTATTTTCAGTTTAAAGGGGTTCAAAATTTTAGACGTATAGAATGGCTTCAGAAAGGATTTGTTGTTTTGAGCCACGGTCCCCTCGTGTAAGCATCAGCTGCCTGTACTTACAGTATGCTGTAACATTACGTTCTGCAACATCGGCAAGAAAAAACTAGTGATCAAAAGAACTGTCTGTGAAAGAGCAATTACCAGTACTGACAGGACTTATTTTTTAAACAACTAAGGATGCCGGACAAATTAGTCTGTCCCATAATACTGTCCCACTTGAATTTGTAAGGTGTGTGGGAGGAGGAGGAAAATACCCTGTTTTTTCTAGTCTATGCCTTTAAAGTTCTCATGACTTCAATACTGTAGATATGACTCTTCTGCATAGCAAACTGGTTACTCATAGCTACAGCGTTGTAGATATGACTCTTCTGCGTAGCACATGAGTTTTAAAAAGGCATCATAAGCCAAAAGGTTAGTGAAATATTGATCATCAGTAACAAACCTCATTCTCCGAGATAGGATAGTATCATAATGATTCCAATATATTTGGAATCCCGAAAAAGAGCTGTGTATGTGCTGATTTCTTTTTAAACGGATCAATATTGTGAAGTCAGTATACTTAGCCAAGATGAACTCTAAATATAGATTGAAAGGGGCAGTCTGTTTCATAGCTGCCTTCATGGGTCCTGCAGGAGATGACAGGTTCCTATGGGTCTAAAAGTAGAGAGAGGAGTTTTCTTCGGGTGATTTTCACTGGCTGATTTCTTCCATATTGGCATATCACCTGAAAGCGGTTATGTTGTAAGTAACGTTTCATTTGCCTGGTTTTTATTTCCTTTTAGACTTGATTGTTCTCCCTTTTTTCTGTGAAGAATTTTCAGTGTGTTCTCACACACTAATAAGTTCTAATTTTACCTCAACTTAAGGAGAAATTTAGAAGTTGCTTGGGGAACAAATTCTTCAAGCAAGGTTAAAGTACAAGATAGAGTGACTCCAAAACCCCTGATGTTTAGATTAATTTGTTGGCAAAATAATCAATACTTTTGGTCGATGACACTGATATCTGTATCCTCTCTCCTTTTTTTGGCATGTCAATGGAATCAAACAAATGTAATATAGACTTTGTTGAATTAATGATGGTTATCTTCACTCCGGTTACATGCACAGTGAGGAAATCAGTTTTAAATAACTAATAACGAATGCAGAAACATATAATTCATAGTATTAATGAATAAAAGGTACTCACATTTATTACAGCTCAACTTGTTAAGAGTCTTCCCTGAAGTTGCAGGGAGATACTAACCAAAATACCCAAGAGAAACAACTGCTCTTTGGAGGCTAAAAATAACCCAAAGCTTCCGTGCACGAGGCGGTAACTGTTAGCACGTCGTTGCTGAAGCGCGGGGCTCTGTCATGACTGCGGAGCCAGCGCTGGTGGGGACGTGGCTCGTGGACCGTGCTGCCTGGCACCATGCGGCAGTCTAGGGGAAGGAAAGCGGACGCAGCCATCTGTCCTGAAATTGCTCCTGCACACCTAACGTTCATACGCTGGGTAAAGGTAACCACTACTATGCCAGCTTTTCTACCTTACTTTGTATTCTGTAGCAACAATTCTGAACAGAGAAGAAATACGCTGTAATATTTTCGCACGCTCTATTAAATAGAAATATAAAAGGACACGTGCAGGCCAGTCAATCCCCATTATCAGGAGAATGAGACCCATTGTTGGGAGTGATTGAAGCACTTAGTCTTCAGGCTTGCTGAGGCTCAGTGAATGTTTACTTGGCTGCATGCTCAGATTTAGGCAAATTATGACAATCATCTTCTGCATTTGGTTTGATGAGGGAAAGAACGGGTCTTTTCTGTAAACACTCAGACCTGTATTCCTCAAACTTCAGTTTTTTAATTTAGGTGCTATGTTAGGAATCCAGTCACACTGTGTTCTCTATTGCTTGGGGACACATGCAAAGAGACATCTCCATTGTGAAGGAGAGACATGCCAAGAGGGTAATTCAGCCCACCTAGGATTCAGAAATCATCCTTAGGTGCTTAACACTCTCCACCAACAGGAGGTTTACATCCAATGAAGTGCTGAGTTATGTCTGGCAGGTAACATTGAACTTGAGAGCTTTGATAAAATACTAAATGGGTAAGATGTATTTGACTCCAAGACTAAACTTACCTCTAAGCTCCCCCCTTACATTCACTAGCAAGGGAAAGGTACCTCCAGACTGCAATCGTAAGGTCAAAAAGACCTATCTTAGAGTAAAAGGAATATTACCTGGAGGTACATATTTTTCTTCAATAATTACTGAGGGAGTTTTCAGCAACCAGGGTAGCCTAAGATGCCTAATTAGAGCATCTGCATGGCTAGAACTGTAGCTTGTTTCTAGAATACATTTTTGGAACCAGGGTAGCATAAGGAAAACAAAAAGACTGTTAAAGAATAATGTGCAATTCATAGAGCAGCCTGCTTAAGTATTGCTTCTTTTCTATATATAATCTTCCTTCATAGCTGTATTTATATAAACAATCATTCAATGATTCGTGCACCCAGACTCTGCAGAGAAGCTGGTTTTGCTGACTGGGCCCCATCTGGTGCTTTTTTTAAAGGCAAGGTGTGGTAGTCTGAAGAAAAGGCTTTGCCATCAGGCTTTATTTTTGTCCAAAACTAGCATCTATCTGAAGTAGAACCACATTAGAAGACTATTTTTGCTCAGTTTTTCACAAATAAAAACTTCACAGTTATATTCCAATGTGCATAAGCAGACCAATATTCTTGCTGCATATCTCCTACATCCATACCTGCTTTCTCTGTCTTATCTCTGCAGTAGTTATCTGATGCTGAGAGCAGAAGACTTGAGTGACATCCTTCCTGGTGGTGTTAGTGAAGGTTTGGCTTTCAATGTGGTCAGGATATCACACTTCATCTTACCAAGTACCAACCAAAGGGTTATAGAACTAAATCACTAACATTCAAATCAATACTGGAGCCAGTCAAATACATTTTCTCCTTCTCTTTCTCAACACACACATATATATAAACACATACATATATATAAGCATACATACACATAGGTAGGTATACACACACACACGCACAAACCACAATATACAAATGGTATTTTATACTCATCAGAGATCTCCAAGAATAAAGTGTTGTCTACTGCATTACCCTTGCCTTCAAGACCTAGTAAGTGCGCTAGTCCTTCAAATCCCTTTGTCTTAAGGGCTGTTAAGGCTGCTTAGCATTTCCTTAGATCATGACACCAACTGTTACCAGTTATTTCGCATATCCATGTTTTAATGTACCTTTTTAACTATTATTTCTTTTAGATACGATGGAGAGGCCTTCCTTGGAAATTAACCTGCCTGATACTCACGAAGAAGGAAAACTTTATGTAGTTGACTCCTTAAACAACCTAAACAAACTAAATGTTTGTCCAGATGGATCCCAACATGCACTAGGTACGTATGATAGATGATGTTTTCTGGTTTTCTATGCATACAATAGGCCATCAAAAAAGATTTATGTACGACGTTTGAAAAGACTGACCATATTGTGTTGCACTGATGTCAACAGCCCAATAGGCCGATATGGGTATGTCAAGCTCTGTACTGAAAAATATAAGAAAAAGATTGAAAATGGCATAATTTAGACAGATCAGATTAACAGTTTAGCTGCTCCTGCTGAGTATTTCTGTTATTAGGTTCTTCGAAATCCCTGCATTTGGCTAGGGATTCACTGTCAAGCCTGAACTTACCTTCTATTTCCATTGGGATCCATGAGGTGGTCCCTTGCAGGATGATTTCTCTAGTAATGCTCAATATACACCTACTACATAAATAGCATCATAACTCTTTACAAGCACTGAAATTCACATGTGGCAATAGAAACACCAGAGAATTTCTGTTCATTCTTTTAAGATACATCTCCTAGGGACTCAAACCAGTTATCTCAAATATCCCATGAGACTTCTAAGCATTTTAATTCACAGACTCTTACTTGCAGTTTCAGATATGGGCTCTCACACTTCTGCGGGTTTTTTAGGGCTTTTATCTTTGATTTGCTCATGGCAACAAGAATATTTTCACCCAGTGATAGCTACAATATACTTGAGTTCTTCGTGACCTGAAAACATCTTAAAAACTGGAGTTCTTCAGCAGCATTCCACATGACAATATTTGAATCTGCTTTTATTTCCCTTACTATAATGGCAAATTTGACTGAATAAAATCTATAGAACAATAGCTATGTTTAAATGAGTTTCAAATGGCCATAACTTAATCATGCTTCTAGTTATAGGACTTAAGTGCCTTTCCAGTACTTCTGTTTCTGAGTCCTCTAACTTTTCCATGTGCAACTAACTAGAGTGGTGCTGGTTTCTAGATTTAACATGAAGATGTCAGACAACAGGTACTTAATTTTCATATGTAGATTATCCTGATAATGTCACTTCTACAAATACAAAATGAGACAATGGGATAAATCCGGTTTAATGTCAAAGAAACTCTTTGCAGTGTGGGTCTCTTGCTTTCTTTTGTAATTTTCATTGGACAGTATCGTTTACTTTCCAGGCAAATATATAGGGTTCTGTGGGATCACATAGGGTTCTGTGGAATAATCACATGCATGCTCCTCCCTACATTTCAGCAGTAAATAAAGGTAGCCTAATATGTATTTTATGTATGAATTTGTAAAGTGCTTTGGCTCCTTCTAGGATTATTCCTTTTGACATACATTTTTTTTTTTAAACTTGCAGATTCTGTAGCTATCTTATCCCATTAGTGAAATATATAAAATGAATTTTTCACAGCCCTCAGCTGCCCTATTCAGCAGCATAAAATTATGGTTCTCTTGCAAGAAAATTAACGAGATCTGTGAAGTATTTTTCAAATTTTGATAAATACTAAACTCTTGTGAATGATCTATTAATAGTATGGGACATGTCCAATTTGGTTAAAAAAAATATGTTTCAAGAGTGTTGCAGTACACAGCAATCCTCTTCTTCAGCAGCTTAATATGACCTGGAATAATTAAACACACAGCAACCACGCTAAGAGCTATTTAAGATGTATATACCTCTTGATTGCTTTGGTAGCAGCCATGCGGCAATTTCTTTATGTTTTAGATGATAAAATGGTCCCATTGTTTGCAGCTTGGCAAGAATCTGTGTTGGCTGGTTCCTCACAACACTGCAGTCTGGCACGTTCAGCCAGCTGAAATAGTAAGAAGAATTCATTAGGCAGAGCAAGCACAGACCACTTTTGAGACCTCTATTGATAGCTTAGCATGCTTGAGAGACAGCAGTAGCAGGCCCAGCCCATCCTTATCACTCTGATTAGAAAGCAATATTGGTGCAGGCACTTAGTATATGATGCATTTGTTATGAATGCTAAGGGAATAAAAAGAAAACCCCCAAACCCCAAATATTAAAAGGTTTCAGCTTACCTGCAGGCAGGAGTGTGTTAAATGCAATAAAGAAATGCAGAGGTATTCCCAAGGATCTCCTACTAGCTCAGTGAATTGCTCAGCCCCAGGTTGGTTCATTATTAAAGTGCTGTAATGGCATACGCAGCCTTCCCTCAGCTTTATCACTACAGGCTCAGTTGCAAACACCTCAGAGATTTCTACCAGCTAAAACAAGAGCACGATCTAGAAATATATTTTTCACAGATACACACGCTGCTCTCCCTTTTAGAATGGCAAGACAGCAAATGTAGGAGGAGAAATTATGATAAGCTGCTTGTAATTTTGGCATGTATGAGACTCACACCAAAATGAAATCACATTAGCTCCCTGCTCCCCCCAAAACATAAATTAAACTCAACCCTTAGTAAGTAGTTAAAGTAGTACGCAAACTTGGGATCGAAAAAATCTGGCTGAAGGACGAATATTTTTTTATACTCACCTGAATTTCTTTATGGTGTTCCCTTGACTTTACCTGTTATCTTTAGGGCTTATTGCCACCTATCATTTGATTGCAACTGTTTCTATGAGAGAAACTAGTGATTTTCCCCACACACAACATGGTCTTTAAAAAGCAATAAACTGGCTTGCCGCTCTGATTCGAGGGCAGCATAGCAACTACTTGTCCTTTTTTCCCCGCATTCTTCATGTGCTTGAAGGACAACATCTGTAGTCCATGTGAGAGTCTATTCCATTTTTGACAATTTGGGAGGATACATACCTCATTTTTTTGTTGGAATGGAGCCAACAAAACCTAAAGAAGAAGAAGAAGAATATTAAAAACATTTGTTTTAAGATAACAATTCCAGACCTACATTCATTCTATCCAACATCAGGAACTTAACTGAGATGCTTAATTTGGTAAATTAACCATCTCAGGGACACTTCAAACAGGAGGACACATCAAACAGAAGAAGATGCAAATCTAGAGGATAAATGTGTAGGATGAATCTGTAGCTAGGTTTTCAACACGAGTTTTTCTGTCCTCTCTTTTGAAAAGGTTGAGTCCATTCAGGGTCTTAGAAAGCCTTCTGATGAAAACGTCATTTCCACCTTTGTACATGTAAAACTGAGCTGTAAAACCCTGAAATGTAAAACAGGTCAATGTCAAAAAAAGTGTATTTCAACACCAGAAACATTTTTGTTGAATATGCCCCAACAGCTATAACAGATGTATTAGTTTTTATGTTTCCAAATTCAAGCTGAGCTCATAAATTTGGTTTCTTCCCTTCACATGCAATATCACAGGAAATAAAATCTGTTGGCCAAAATGATGATGTATTCTGCATCATTTCATGGAGCCAGAAGCATTTTGTCATGTTTCTCCTAACCAACCTCAACAAACTTAATCACCAAATGTTTTGTCACCTCCTAACAGATGTGGAAGAGAACACTGGTGATACTGAAGAAAATACATCAGGGAGCAACATTAGAAACCAGTGTTTGTTCTTCATCACCTTTATTCTTACTTTGATCATCAGTTTGGCACTTGTTTCGTTTGTAATATTCTTAATAAGTAAGTAAACAGTGGTTCTTAAAAATGTAGGGTCAAATGGAAGAAGAGCTTTGCTGAAATGCATCCTGCTAGCTTATAGCATGCTGCTGCTGTATTTGCATGGTCAAAGGCTTTGCCTGGTTATGGGCAGTGGGTCTTGGTCATGGGTGGAAAAGCACAGGCCTCCACTCTCTGACTTAAAGGCACAATTTTGTTCTTAGTGTGATGGTTTTGTGAGCTTCAACAGCTGTCAAGAATTTAGCTCAGCAGGGTTATACTGTGTTGCTAAAAATGCTGACTGGAAATTAAATTAAATTTTAAAGATGACTGCATGGCAGTGAGATATTTTGACAACGTGCCTTCCGTTCCTTTCCAGATAAAACTTAGTACTGGTGTCATTCCACTGAAACTGGAATTACACCCAGGCTAACACTTATATTAGGCTACCTGAAGAAAGACGTGAAGGTTGCCAGCTAAGTACTGACTGGAAATTGGTTTGGAACTAGGAAAATCTCAAACAAAAAAACAGATACTATATATCGAAATTGGCACGTAGCATTGAGTCTGTAGATGCAATTACTGTTCCACTTCGGCTGGACCAGTTGGGCTGGCTTAGCTACGCGCATGACTAGAGGTGACCTTGGTTTATGGAGCCATTGCCATCTTGGGGTTTTCTGAGCTAACAGTATTGAACAGAGGTGCATTATTTTAACTAACAAGTCCATTTTGAATGAATTGCAATCCATGTGAAATCAAGATTTCTTTTAGCCTTAAGGAGGGAATTCACTGGAGCATAGCAAAAATCCTCATTTTCCTTTTTGAACAGGAAATCCTAATCCTTGACTGAATTCGCTCACACGCGCTCAAAGGACAGAATATCAGACAAGTGAAGAGCACAAAAGAAATTTTAAGTGGCATGATTGTAAAACCCTAATTAAAATATCTCATACTTGAATTCTAGATTTATTTTAGCGGGCAGCTGCTAAAAGTAGAACCCGGGTATAGGAAAATGAGTAATGTGACCCTCTAGTGGAAAAATAGTAAAGTAATAGTGAAAAGGCTACTTACAGGGATTAAACAAGTTTGTGTGGGATCAGGTTGGTGGAGGTCTGTGGTTTCTGAAACTGATTTCCATCAGTGTTTCAGATTATATTACAAACGCGATCTCAGATTATGTGTGCAATCCACAGACATAGATTTGTTTAGCGTTGGCACTATTAGAATTAAGCGTGAAAACCCATGGGTAAATTTTGTTCGGAAGGCCAAAATTAAAATAGCTCCAGAAGTGTACGTGACAGATACTGCACATATTGGTGTTCCAGAGGAAACTGACCTCTAAATGCCAGTATTTGCAAGAATTTTCCTTTAATTTAAATGCTTTAGGAAATCAAGTGATGAGGCTGCAGTCTGCTGTGTGTTTTCGCAATTGTTCTTAAATGTTTCCAACTTAATGCGGTACATTTTCCTTTTTAAGTTCAAACTAGAAACAAGATGGACCAAATATCAAGCAGACTAATATCTGAAAAGAAGAACATAGAAGAGCTTAAGAAAATGAACAATATGATATTAAAGCATCTAAATCAATCAGGAATTAAAAGGAGATACCTCTTCACACAGTCTCCTGATCTTCATGATTACCTCTTTACCCATGCTGAGCTGAAAGTCCCTGGAGAATAGATCTTCTTTGGAATGAAATTCAGTGTATTCATTTACTCAGATATTTTCACATATGGCACACAGGTTACTTAAACATTCTGATGTGGTCACAGCAGCATTGGAAAAGCTAGCTGAGTGAAAAATATTAGAAAATAATATTTTATCCTGTTTTATGTGAATATAGTTTTTGAAAACTAAGCCCATATGATTTACAATAAACAATGGATTGTCAACAATTTTGGGCACGAGTTCCAAATCCTCTGTGCATTGTAAATTGCAGGGCTAAGGGCTTAGTTTTACTTCAAATGTAAGTGAATGATCACAGAAAATAGTGACTTCCATTCACACAATTCCAGCGTGACCTTGCTCACTTAGTCATTCTCCTGTTTCTTTGGAACAAGTTTCGTGTTTGCTTCTGTATTACTTGTATTTAAGGATAACTTCAGATTCCATAACTTATAAATAAATCCAGTTCTGCCATGGAGGTTGGTGGTTTCCTTTTCTGTACATCTAAATAGCCTGACTTACTACTCCTTTTGCAAAAAAAAAAAAAAAACTTGAATAAAAACAAAGCCTTTTATAACATGCCATATTCAGCCCAAAATGGTATGGACTGAAAGTCGGTGTCATATTGTCTTACCTGGGAAACGGGTTTAGAGGACTCAGTCTGGTAATACCAATCTTATAGCAATGCTAGTACACTTTACTCAGCATTTACTGCCAGTTTCTGGGTGAAAGCCAAGTGGTTTTATAAACTGATGTGAGGAAAATAATACATATTCTTGTACTCTTCCCTGTAGTTGCTGTTGGCCACTATCGGAGAAGGGCCAGGTGAAATCTGGTGTGAACCTTCATGTTTTTAAAATGGAGCAGTACCTCAGAGGGTGAAAGCAGGAGCCGATGCTTTCTCACTCTGACTTTACACAGTTGAGGTGACCCACACCCAAAAGTGTGATCACATAAGGGACTGGTGGGTAGCTTTGTAATTTTACTATTCAGAACCTTCTACTGGTACGTACATTAAGAAGCCACCTCCATTATCAAGAAATAAATTGGTTACTCCCATCATAACAGTGCAATGGCAGCTGACACTATGGAATATATCCAACATCTTCCCTTTCACTTTGAGTTCTCTTTCTCATCCAATACTTTCTTATCTCTTCTGGATAATTTTACAAAAAAGTCACCAAAGTTAACAACTTGCATTGCAGTCTCTTTTTGTAGAATGAGCGATAATCCCTTCTGTGATGACTACTTCATTGTCTACAATAGAGTGAAGAACTAGGTCCAGGAATCTTTCTTGGTATCACTCTACTTTGATTTGCCCACCAATTCTATTCCTGCCATTGGGAGTGCTTTGCTTTACACCCACGTGTTACATTACCTTCTTTCTATTTCTTGATTTTTCTTTCCCTGATGTACTACTGTCAAGTCATTCACATGAAAACTGTGAGGTTTGATCTTAAGAGTTTATTACTCCTGCTGTTAATTCCCAGCTGCAGTTGTAATTATCTCCTCTGGATATCACAAGCAGTTGTTACAAAGATGACTTTAATATAGCTAATAGAGAACAACAAAAGTAAGCATAGAACAAGTTGTAAGGAAAGAAACCCTAAAATATCCCAAACATCTTTCTATAAATGCTGTTAAACAATGAAAGAGAAAGTATCGGAAGACTAAAAACATGGCACTTGCAGTATTGTTTCTCTGTTCTTCTCCGAGCTGTCAGCTGCTTTTTAATGACAGTATTAAGTTCTCATCTCTCCCACTCATCTTGTAGCTACTGTAACTGCTTTCAAGCTCCTGTCTTGCTCTGACACACATCCGTACTTGTTAGCCAGGGAGAAACAACTCTAGTATTTGGCACTCGGTGCATCTCAAACACGTGGATTTGTCACATCTCTCCTTGCAACTGCAGCTATGAGAGCAGTTTGTGGTCTACTAGAAACAGACGCCAATCGTCAATAGATTTTTCTGGCAGGAGACTGTAAATAAAAATCTGTGCTACAGCAACAGTCCCCAAAGGAATGAAAGCTTCCTCCTCTCTCTGATCTTGTCCTCAATTACTCTTAATCTAGTTATTCAATCTGTACTCATAATAAATCCACTTTTCCTGTCTCTATTATTGATTAGAACAGTTGGTTGGGTTTTTTTTTCACTCCAGGGTTTGATCCTGCAAAGTGCTGAGTGCCCTCAACTGCCACAGGCTTAGGACCAAAATGTGCAGGCGGGCTCAGTATCATAAAGGACTGAGGCCCCAACTCACCCTTTTCATATTTAATTGTTTCTTCACTTGTGGTGATCAGCAGTAAAGATTGAAAAAACGCAAAGGTCCAAGGCACTTTTTAGGCCCCTCCTGTTAGCACAGTTGAAACACATCCGTTGTTGGAGCCACTGGCGTACAAGGGAGACACGGGGCAGCACAGCATACGGCTGCTTGTGGCTTCTCAGCTCAAGTTACCAATATCCACTTACAGTTAGAACCGCTTCCATATGAGACCAGAGCGAGGGCTGAGATGGCGGCCTTGACGGCAGAGTGCCACAACCACTCCACCAACACTTTCTGCAGTAGCCCCCTAAACAGAAGCAAGTAGCGGCTCCTTCAGGGGAACACTGCTGTCTAATCTACTGACAGTGAAATTGTCCCAAACAAACCAATACTTGGTTGTTAAAATCTTCTACAAACTTGGCCCTGAAGCGAACTTCAGCTCATTCCAGAGCTCCACAATCCTCATCTTGAATAAACAGCGAAGTCACCAGTAAACTCCGAGCTCCAACAGCATGTGGCATAACCACTGTGCTGTGTATGTTACAATGTCTGCTGTAGACATAAAATCTCTGTTCTCCTACGGCAGCACACCTCGGGAGCTTTTGCAATATCTGGCATCACGACAAACAACTATCTGTACAGGAAAGTGATCTGACAGTAATAGCTTCATCTTAACAGTAGTCAGAGCCGTTCTCCTCAGTAGCACTGCTTCTTTCCTTTTTCTCTTATTTGCAGGCTATGGAGGTATCTATCCAAAGTAATTTGTTTTTCAGTATTTCTCTGTAAATAAAAGCGATGCACAAAGGGTTCAGATAGATTTAACAACATGCCACTGACATGTCTCTCAATAGCTGCAACTACTATCGTCACTGAACTGACAACTTGACTTCAGGAAATGTTCTGCTGAATAAACCTGGACAATACTAGAAAGGTGCTGGTAAGCAAGGAGAAACACTTGGAAGATTTAACCAAGAAATTATCTTCAGCTTCCATCAAAGGCATCATGGTGCCAGTCCCTGAAGTTTTTCCTGAATCTTTAGGTGGTTAGGTAAAACCAGTAGACAAAATACTTTCTTCCCCTGATCATCTTGCTGAGAACTCACTACTTTGTTCCAGGTATCCACAATAGTCCATGTTCTTGTTATCCCATGTTCTCTGATTATGTGAAACTACATGTGGAGAGACTATACAGTAACAAATAGTAGAGGCTCAGCTACTGCAGGCATTTGCTTGCCTTCCTTGGGGTCACGTTACCATGAGAATATCAGCTTGTACTTGGTCTTGTGCTCCTCTAGTAGCAAAAAGAGCTCAGTATCTACAAGCAGCACGCAAAAACAGAAGACAAAACATCCTTTATAGAGATCTGTCCATGAAGCAGCCAGAGGTTAGGTAAATCCAGACACAGCATCAGATTTACTTAAACCATTCCTGACAGATGCTTGTCCATTCACATTGTAATATTTAAATGATGGAACTTCCACAAGTCATCTCTTCTAGTGCTTAACTAACCACATGTTTGGGGTTTTTTTTCCCTAAAGTCTAAATTAAATGTTCCCCGCTGAAATTTAAGCCCATTATCACCTGACCTATTGCTTGTGAATAAGAAAAATAGTTTGTTACTTTCCAATTTTTCAGTTATTTTGTACTACACTAACTATGCAAGGCAATTTTACTCTTAAAGAAAGCTTTTTTACCCTCTGAGATGCTTGGAATTTTAATACAACATTTATTCTTAAACTCTAGTATGAATTCGGTTCACATCTTTATTCACTGGTAACAATACAAAGCTGAACATGGGTAAAAAACAATAATGATGTGTGTACTCTGAATCTGGAAAAAGAGAAGAGAAAATTCCAGGAATGGCAAAAGGATCGTCACAAGTTTTGTTAGACCACATGCTCCCGAAGGTGATGTGTTGTGTGTTGCAGAGAATCCAAATTGTTCAGGAACACTAAATGCAGTGTCAAGGCATTTGCAAAATGAGCAAAATGGAACAATGTTGAACAAAGCAGGAGTATTGTCAGAACCAGAATTATCTGAACCGTTTCATGGGGTTTTGATGTCTTTGAAGATAAAATATTTATTTTCATGCTACCAAAGCATAACCTTGTAAAAATACACACAAAATTGCCTGCAAATATGCATTTTCAGATCAAAAATTCCAAATTTTC
The DNA here is from genome assembly GCF_000708025.1 of Charadrius vociferus. NCBI lineage: Eukaryota > Metazoa > Chordata > Aves > Charadriiformes > Charadriidae > Charadrius > Charadrius vociferus. The sequence goes on from NW_009647572.1 coordinate 5,805,435, forward strand.
TTATTCATTTCTCCCTGTCAGACGGGAGTTTCTGCTCTGAGATTCAGAACCTACCCCATTGGAAATGGCAGCAAAGCAATGTGCCCCAGGAAAGCTTTAGTGTTTTAAAAATATTTTATTTCGACAAAATTGCAACCAGAGAACCCTGATTAAGCAACACCTAGATAAAGCAAATGCCAAATAGCAACTAAACATTGGATTTCTGTTTTGACTAGTAACTGAAAATCATCTGTCTGAGACAATGCTTAACTTGATCTTCTTGTAGGTTTCTAGTGTAATTTACCTTGGAAGACACTGGCAAATAATGGAAGTTGGAAAAAACCTTAGATCGCAGCCCTACGGGGGATACTGGGATTAAGGGAACTGTTCTCTTCAATTAAGAAAAAAAGCGCATTCAGTCTGTTACTTGTTACTGTTTTTATTTTCCTGACAGATTAACAGGAATACTGAGATTTAAAGAGAGGGAACAGAGGGGGTGAATGTACTGTCCCTTCCTCTGGAATACATAATAGTAACACTGTGACCAAAGATGTCAGTCTTATTCCAGAACCCGATCAATCTTAGAATTCAAGAGAAGTTTTTTATAGACTCTGCTTCCTATCCTTTCTCTGGTTTCTGGGCCATGCTTCAGCAATCGAAATGCTGTCCACGATTCACTGATGAGCCAGCAAAACCCCTGAATGGTAATGAGAACCTTCCAGTGGAAACAGTCACAGCACAGTGCTGCTGTTAATTTATCACTGTGAGGCAAACCGCATTACACACAAGGGTGAAAGGACAATTTAAAAATCGATTGCCTGCCAATTTAAAAATCTATTAATAATTATGGGTTTGCTTTTCAAGTTCTGCACTGCTCATTTAATCTTAATATCTTCTTCACCACACAACTGACTTTGGAAAACTGTGCTTGTCTACAAGGTGACACGAAATTTGGAAATTCACAAGACACCCTTTGCTCCTCAGCAAAAGCTCATGGCTCATTCATTAACTTCCAATAATGCTTTGGGGTTTTTTTTCTGAACGGAATACTGAAGCATTTACTTCAGAAGACCTCTCCCTGAGTACTTGAAAACATATGTAGATGATAACAACAATATTTTTATTGATTTTTCAACAGAAGGGGTGACATGGATTCTAGTTCTTTTTGTGCATCATCAGTTACTGACTGACTTCGCGTCCTAGAGCAAGCTTAAATAATTAGATAACAGAGGAAAAGTTTGCTACCTGTAAACCAATAACAACAAACACAGAATTTAATGATATTATTTTTACTAGAATTTTAGGTGTAGTGTTTTGGTTTGTTTTTTTTTTATAAAAAAACCCACCAATGTCAACCAACCTATCATGGAGCAGAGGGAAAGTTTCCTTAGAAGTGCTTCTTGTAGACACCCACCTGTGAGATTTTGTTAAGATTGGTGTCCCTGAGCTGCTACTTTGATCAGGAGCAGCTCTTGGGTTGTTGCCCTTCTTGCTTGACACGGCTATAAGCGAATGACTTTAAAAGAGATCTTCCTGAGGTCCTGGTGTTTGGGGGCTGTTTTGAACTGCCTTTAGCTCCATACAAAAACCCACAGCAGGAGGATCCCTCGCTATCGACAGCAAGTGAGTCAGCTTGCTGAAGTGCACGGGGAGTGAAGGAGATCTAGTGAACTGATTCAGGACCTATAAATAAACACTGACTGACTCATTTAGGCCTCTTCCTCGAGGAACAGTGGTCATAACAAGACATCAAGATCAGATAAGCTTGTAAAAGGGGAAATAGCCTCTCCCCCCCACCCCCCCGCGAGTTTTGCTTAATGCTCTTCACATTTTTGGGACATCCCCAAGAAGGGGTCTCCAGTCTGCAAAGGCACCTCCAGGTCTTCGCTGAAGGCCCTGGGCTGAGGGAAGCGGAAGCCACTGGCCCGTGCAGATGTCTCCTGTCAGGCCTGTTGAAAGCGTGTCACCTTCCTACGTCTATGTCCACTGCGCCCGAGCAGGCCCAGAGAACGGGAGGTATTTTTTGTCCTTCCTTCTCGAAAGACCTTCCATTTATTAGAACTTTG
>NW_009647572.1:5807813-5876821 GCF_000708025.1 Charadrius vociferus
GGGGAGGGGGGAGCGGGGAACGGACGGGCCCTTCCCCAGCACAATAGTCCAAATTTAGGCTGAGGCATTGGTCGGGCGGGCCTGGCGGGAGCCAGGGCAGGCCGCAGGGGTGAGCCCACCGACACAGGCAGTGGCGCAGAAATACCGGGTGTGAAGATAAATGAGACGCCTCTGTGTGCTTAAGCCAAAAGGACAGCGCTGTTCGAAGGCTGCTGTCAGAAAAGACGGATTTTCTTCAATGGCTCTCCTTTTTTCTTTCCCCCCCTACCCCCTAAGGGCAACAGTAATGCCTTTTTAATGAGTTTTTAGGTGCCTGTTGCTATTTTGATGGAAATTGTCGAGTCAGGTACTTGCCAGGCTGACGTGAAGGTTTGGCAAAAGTGCAGCTGATCAAAAACATAAACTTAGAGAAAAATATGAATGTACTAGTGTAAATTTTCCTTTCAGCATTTTCAGTCCAGTCATTGCTGACCCCATTGTCCTCAGTCTGTGAAGCTACTGTGCCGTGCACCACAACGGTACACCCAGGGGCTCCTGTTCAAATCAAGTCTAAAAAGGAATGAAACAACCTAAGTGTCTTTTGAAATGTCCCTGAGCATTTCAGCATTCCCCTTCACTGTAAACGTGGCAGCCCTTCAGGAGAAGAGGGAAGACCAATGCCAAGGTGAAGTCTGCATGCCTTTCCCACCCTGGGGAAGGAAGGAAGGAGCTGGGGCTGGCCGCGCCTGCACCCAACCATGAAGGTGGATGAGGTGGTGGTGTCGGACAAGTTAGCCCCAGGAAATGCGGACCTCTCAAATACCTGCTTTGCTGATGTACAGGGTGGAGCTGGGGTAGGGACTGTCATAGGGGGAACCTCAGCCCATCTCGGAGGTGAGGAATGGGTGTTTTCTGGCCATTGGAGCCTGTTCTGTGCATTCCTAGGGGAGGGTCTGTCATGTGAAATGCAGCCCTGCCTGGGGGCAGGTGAGGCAGGAGCTAGGGAGCCCTTTGCTTGGCATGTGGCATTTGCCAGGCCTGGGAATTGGGACAGTGTTTTCTGAGAGGTGGTTAACTTGGATCTCACTACTCTGTTCAGCATCATTTTTTCTTCCTTCATATCTGTGATGAAATGACATTTTGCCAGTGACTAGGATGGCCATTCACATGCTGATGGAGAATGTCCTGCTAAGCCTGTTAGACAATCATTGACATGGAGGCACACACTTAAGTCATTACTGTGACAAGGGTTAGGCATATACATTGATTTGGGGGAGATGTAGGCGCTCTTGAAAATTACTATAATGCAAGGGGCAATTTTGTATGCATTATCTGTCCACTCATTTTGAGATGGGAAATATCTTATGCCACTTAAAGAACCCTTCCCATTACTCTGCAGGGCGAGTAAAGATGAAGCTGTTTCTTTCAATAAATGTCCTCCGTTATGCTTGATAGACCAACGTTTCCCTTTCCATAAGAATCTGGGATTTGTAGTTTGAATTTCTATCGTCCTACTGAAGTAGCTACGCTAGCTGTCGCAGCGTGATGTTACTATGCAATACCTGACATCCCAAAGTAGCCAACAAACTGCCTCTTTCTGCCCTTGCTAGGAGCAGTTAAATACTCCAGAGTGAGCTGGGTCTACTCAAAATGGGTCAGACCTCTCATCAGTGAGATCAGAGTTTCCTCTGTATTCATATTTCCTTCTAGGGAGCCTCTGGTTTGAGCTCGGTCCTTGCAGGATAGCTGCCCACTTGACTGATCTGATTTTTCTGTTCTGGGTGAGTGTAACCTGTTGCACTTTAAAACATTTCAAGACAAACTCTTGCTTGTCTCCTTAAAGCTGTCATTCTGGTATATAAGGAATTTTGACCTGTATTTATAGTCAATTTAGCTATCCAATTTGGGAGAAAGTGTCAGATATCATCATGATTCTGTGCATCTTAGGGCAAAGTCCTGTTTACATTTAAAGGACTGCAGGCGCCACATCTTTGAAACGACGGAAGTATTATACAGGCTAATTGGAAGGGAGACACACCCTTCCCAAGCAGTTGATATAGTCTCCTATCCTTTACTTAGGAATAACAAGCACTAATAGCACTACTTGATGTGCAATAAACTATTTGGAAAAGTTTCCATCCGGGTTCTCCTTTCGAGCTCCAGTTGTAAAGTAAAAAGTCTTTATGGAAGTTTCCAACAATTTGTGTTGTATAGCTTAGTTCTAGTTCCTTGTTAGGTATCTGAGCAGACAATGGAGATTTCTCATTTCTGATTAATTTACCTCTGTGGGATTTTTTTATGAGTACCGCAGACTGTGCAGCTCACCTGCTGTTAATTTCTTGCAAGCTACTCATGCAGTGTATTTTCTTGTTCCTCCTGCAAAAACATAAACTTCATATGAAAGCCCTAACTACTGATATGTTTACTTGAAAACTTTCCTTTCTTAAATGTATTTTTTCCCTGTAAACGGTACAACTTTACCAAGTGTCACCGAGAGCTGCATTTAAACGCCCTGTAATTTGAGAGCTATAGCCCTCACCTGGGAACTAGGAAGCAAGAGCTGAAATCTCCTTAAGCCTGCCACGTGATAGCTGAGCAGCTGGACAAAGCTGGAGTGGGGACACTAATGCTACCATTGCCTTTTTTATCCTGTGTAGACTGTGATTCATCAGATGTGCTCTAAAAAAAAAGAGCAGATTGAGCACTGTAGGAGAGAGAGATGTGCAAACAGCTCATTTCTGAATCCTGGCAGACCTTAGCTGTGAACTAGATGCTAACTGATCAGCATTGCCAGGAGAGGGTATCTAGATACTCAGGGAAATTTTCTGCTGCAAAGATGTGCCTGCATGCTTCCAACGTTACATGGCAAATTACATTCCAATTACATGGCAAAACTTCAAATGGAGTTTTGAAGATCTCAGTTTTGAGCACAGATGAATGAAGTGGCATTTAGCTGGAAATAAGGTGCTGGAAAAAAGCTGTATGCTGGAACTCAGTCCAAAGGAATAGGAAGATAACCAAACAGGAGGAGGACCTCTCAGGATTTCTGTGGCACTCAAATCCCAATAGCTCCTAAAGGTTTTGTAAATCCTATAACTCTTAAAGGTGAGTAACTGTCATGATGACAGCCTTTTGTAAATCTACGCCTTAATCTCCCTGAGCTGTACGTCTCCAGGTGTGAAGTGGAGGTAATAGCATAATAGCATATTCCTGATTCAAAGAGGTGTTATGGGGATAAACTAAATACTGTGAGGCATCTAGTGATAAGAGCCGGATAATGGCATATATTTTTTTGTGGGGAAAACAATAGGGAAGATCCTAAGGGGTTCAATGAGCTCAGGGTTTTCCTCAGAGTCGTTACTCCACCTGGATGATGTGAAAGGAAGAGAGCTTCTTACCCTGTTGCTCTTACCTCTGGCAATTCACACTCAGAGCTGGATCTGAAAAGTAATTTCTGAGGCCAAAGGAGGCATCACTTGCTCACTTTGGAATAGGTGGGAAGGGAGAGGAGGCTCCACAGGTGTGCAAGGGGTACAGACTTTCCTGGTGGTAATAGGAAGAGGTGACAATGGCACCGCTTGCATTTGCCTTTTTTTAACCTTCTCCTTTCTGTAACTTTCCCCCTGGCTCAATTTGGCATTTCAGTCTTGGCACCCAAAGTGCAGAGCGTCCCGACACAGAACATTGCATGAACGAGTATGGTGGGTTTTCACATAGTTTGCACTGGCGTACACACCTGAGTGGGGATCAGGGCTCCCTGCGAAGCAGATGGGCTGCAGGGAAACAGTGACATTCATCGGCAGATCTTGTTCCATTTTTTTAGGCTTTTCAATTTCCCTTTCACATTACAAATCAGTGAATTAAAAAAAAAAAAAAAAAACCAACACAGAGACATACCATTCATGTACATTGACTCATATGGTTTGTGGGATATGTAACGTTCCAAAACCTTCAAGGGGATCTGTGTAGGCCTGGGTGCATTCACTAGTGCATGGACAAAAGAAAAGTTCTTCACTAACGAGTGCTGGCAAAAGGGAGCTTACAATGGGGAGGTTTAAAACAGGCACTAGAGAGAAATCTGAACAAAGCTTTTTAGGGGACAATACAGACTTTTTCCACTAGGTGGTGGAAATCTGCCACCATCCAGAGCTTTTAAAAAACAGTCAAAAACCCACATAATTATGAAGGGCAGGCTGAATTAAGATAGAAAATAGCTGTAATAACAGCTTACGATGTATCGATTAAAATGAGTTCTCTGCCTGTCGAAGAGACAATCACAGAAAATTATTCTTAATGCTATCCCTGACACAAAGGCAAAAATGTCAGTTAGGGAGGTTTTCTGATGTTTTAGGAAAGGAAATGAAAGGATAATTTAATCTAAATGAATTCTCTCACCCTCTACAGAAGGACTGTCATCTGTAATTTCAGACCATAGGAACTCAGGAAACAAATCTCTCATGCATTTATTTATCTTCAACTGCCAAAATATATTTTTAAAATTAGTAATTTTAATTAACGTGCTTCATAGATCTGCACGCTAACGTGCTGCAGCCCAAGACTCACTGCCATGTAAGCATTGTTTCTAGAGGTGTCCTCATGGTGGCAGCAAAACGATCAATTATTTAACAAAAGATTTGAAAATGACACAGTTTTCTGTTGTTCTTGGCATAATTCGTGGTGCGAACAGCAGAGACAAAGCACATGCTCTGGTGCTAACATCACAGAAGGAACAAGGATTTGCAAAGTCACTTGCTTCTTCTAATGCAGCACCAACAGACAACCGCTCCTGACTTTATTCCATCCTTCTTTCTTCAAAGCTACTCCCAAGCTATACTTGACATGTGATTCATGTTTTAAGATGAAAGCAACTATCATGGACACAGTTTTCAAAGATATCGAGGACCTGCTCTTTTCACTGAAATCAATGGCTGTTACGTCAGTAGCAATTCACACATCCCATAGAATGAAGTCATCAACGCACCATTTTGGGGTGGGGGGGTGGGGGGAAGAGATGGTGATACCTGGTTTAAAGGAGCTGTCATTTAGATCCTGAGCTTGCCCCTCATTTATCGAACAGGATACAATAAATCATGTTCTTGTTAATGTCATTCTGAGCATGCTGGGTTCACCACCTGATCCGTTTTATCAGACCCTGTATTGCAAAAATCCAGTCTCATAAATTATAACCAGCATTTACGTCTTGTTTCCTGGAAAAGTATCGGGCTCAAACACAGCCCTAATGTACTTCTGCCCAGTGCAATCATTATGAATCTTGAGTTCTGCTCATCACACAGAAATCTTTCTTCATTTATGCATGGACAGACCTCAGTCTTGCTGTTGAATTCCTTGATTTCTTCTTGCATCTATCATAAAAGTGGCTTGTAATGGGGTTAAAAGGCTGAACTCTTCAGAGGACTGGGATGAACCGTCAGTTAGTAAGTTACAGCTAATCAGTGCTCTTCTGGTCCCATCAATGAGGGTCACACCAACTCTACTCCTTCATGTCATTGCCAGGGAATATAATCTTGCCACCTGATCTCTCTCCTTGGCCTGCCTGTCTGATCTCTGAGCAGCCTATGTGTTGCTTGGATCCTCCCACTGATCTGCACAATAGCTGTGGTAGTTGCTCTTTCTGCTAAAGAGATCTTGCGTTCCTAAGTATGGTCAGCAAAGTGTCCCCTGCCATCTTCAGGAATACCTGTCTCTGCGCCGTTCCCCTTCTTATCTGCCTCTCTCCTTTCCTCCCAGAGACAGACAGCGATTTCTGACTGCAGTTATGCAGTGATGTGAGAAGCAGGGAGGCTGTGCGGAGCTAGGCTAGCTTCATCCCCGGTAACCTTGTAGCCAGAGAGTGCCAGCCCTGCTGTCCAGGCAGGTATTTTTATTTGAGTACTTTTATTGGCTGGGTTCTTATATTTAATTACTTGTGGTGGTATCAGTCTTCTTTCTGCTGCTTCTCTTCTCATTTGTCCAGTCAGAGATTGGATTTGGATCAATCTTGAGTAAATATGTTGACTTGCATATAGTAATTAGACCTTTTCCCTAAATTACAGTATCTGTTACGTTTGTCATTTCCAGAACAACAAAGCGTGTCTCTTCCTGCTCTCACAGTCTTCTATACATGTATCGCATTCAGTTAAAATTTGTCTTTAGCATTGCTGTTGATAGGATGAATGGCGACTGAAAATAGTCTTAATGACAAGCTTGCCTCTGCATCCCTCTGCTCAGCAGGATGGAGAAAAACTGTGTGACCCGCTATGCTAATGGGTCATTTTACCTCTGCTGTACCATTACTGTTAGGGGTGTGTGCACAGGAAACAGCCACCAGCAGGTTGTGTCCTTCTTCATCCCATAAACTTCATGCTGTGCAGCAGAGAGAAATCTGTGAAGTTCTTAGCTGGCTATATAATTAAAAATATACATAAAATTTGTTATAAATAGCAAGGTTTATTTATATATATACATGTACATATATGAACGGGTTTTTCTATACGAAGGCCATTTTGTTGCCTTTATGATGCTTAGTGGATTATGAAATTAAGCTGTACTATGTAGTAAATGTGGCCGGGTACTATCAGAAGAATTTTGAAAAAAGAAATTCACAGCCAAGTGGAAGACACAGGTAGTGGTAACCAGAAGAGGGCTTGTTCAATTCTTTTTACTTTAAGACCCCTTTTCATCACCTTTCCTTTCCCTGGATAAAGTGATTGTGACAGGAAACCTGCTTACACTTGTCTGCAGACTGATTGCCAAAAATAATGGAGCATACAGTGGTTTTGCTGGAACCAGTATAAAATACTCTTCCATGAACTGGCCATTTATGTACTTGGGTGACTACTGAAGTTGATATACTTTTTCTGGTGGGTTTGGTTGTTTTTTTTTTTTGAGATGAATATTTGATTGCTGCTCAACTGAAATCTAACCAAACAAATATGCTGACGACATATAGATTGCAAAGGGAAGTCCAGATCAGAACTGAAATGCAGTGCTGTAGTGATGAGTGACAGAAAATGTCAAGTTAGCTAGTGATACTTAGACAGATATAGCCATAACTAAACTACTTTTCTGATGTTAATTAAAAGTTCTGGGTTTTTTTCCTTGGTGTTTTTTATGGACTGCTGATAACCACAGCAAATAAGATTGTGGTAGAAATGCTAATAAAAGAGGTGGTTATTCCCTTTTTATTTGATTTCTGGAGTGTCATTCAAAATGTTAAGTTGTTTGAAGAACTGAAGACAGCCTCTTTTTTTTTTTTTATTCTGCCTAAATATAAGAAGTAGAAGCTCTGTATTCCACAGATACCCTCTAATAATTTCCAGAAATCCATTATTCATTAAATGTAACACCTAATTTTAGGTCTCATTTCGCAATGTTATCCTTCACCCTCAAAAACGTAGCATCACTTATGTAAAGGTTGTTTTAGAGGCTTCTATTATACGGAATCACATTAGCAATCCAAACCATTTCTTCTCTGCGCACAGACTTCCAGCCAGGACAGTATTATTAAAATGCAGAAGTTACAGTACTTCTCTTCAACTTTATTTGCCTTTTAACAGTCCTGGTAAAGTACTGCTTCATTTGCAAATGCTTCCCATTGTGAAAATGGAATATGTCAACGCTAAATTGTCTTGACTCAGCTGGCTTGGGTACACTTGCAGTAACATTTATCTCAGATTGTAGTGCTCACCCAGGACAGTAAGTAGCACAGGGGCAAACCAGTCCTGAATGCCGTACTGTCACAGCTGCGTTTCTCTGAGGACTCACACTAGTTAGTTTTAAGTTAGGGTTCACACAGCTTTATGAATCAGGCATTTGGCTGCAGAAGAGACAAACTTCAGAGTCTACGATACTAACTGCACAATGTGATTGTAATCTCAGGGTTCAGGGCAAACTTGGTTCCAAGTAGCAGCATTATACCTACACAGCTTACAGTTTCTTTTGTAAATCAGTGAGCATATGTGAAAATATTTGTAACCTTTATTATATAACTCCTCTGTAAAGTCTAATGTGGACTTCCTCAGCACTTGTTAGACCACATCTAGATACCATATCCAGTGTGGGGCCCCCCGATACATGGACCCTGATAAAGGAGCTTGAGTTCAGCAGAAGGCCACCAGGACAGTCAGTGGCTAGAGCACCTGCATTGTGAGGAGAAACTGAGGGATGGGGTCTCCTTCAGTCTGGAGGGCTTTGGAGGCCCCTCAGAGCATCCTGCCAGTACCTGTGGGAAGGTATTAACAAGACAGAGCCAGACTCTTCAAAGCAGTGCATAGCAGGAGGACAACAGATAAGGAACATAAGATGAAACAAGAGAGGTTCTGACTGGATATATGGTACGTTTTTTTTTCCCGTGAGGACAGTCAGGCACTTGAACAGGCTGCTTGGAAACTTGCCAAGAACCAACTGGATAAATCCTTGAGCAACCTGGTCTGAGCTCACAGGTGACCCTGCTTTGAACAGAAGGTTGGACTATAGACCTCCTGAGGCCTCTTCCAATCCGAGTTATCCTATGATCTTGTTTGTTCACATTTGTTGAAATTATTCATTCCTACATGTACCACAAGACAGATTTTCAGTGAAGTGATCTTTAGTTCGATTGACCACTGAGAGGCAATGCCACTGCCCAATAATCCTGGTGGCCCAAGGTCAGTTTGCCAGGATGGAAGATTCCCAGGAGACTGTGGATCACAGTCTCATCACGGAATGCATCATGGCATTAGATGGTTTGTTGGAAAGTCATCTTGGGGATTCCTCTAGCACACAGCACTCTAACATTGGAGCTGTTTGAAGAGAGAGAAGCACAGCAACAGCAACCTGAAGAAATTGTGTTTTATCCATTCTTGCTTGTCTGATGTGATTAGGTAGCTCCCAACATAACGTTCAAGCAATTGACTTCCAGGTGGTACATACCTTCCCTTTTCCTGTGTCTATTTTTAGTGTAAGCTCTTTGCGGTAGGGGTTATTTGTTATCTTGAGTTTGTATTTTGTCTGGAACAAAGCAAATTCAAATTCAGTTGGTCTTAGGTATCATAATAAACACAACAAATCATATTCAAGTCAGAAGGATGTACAACACACCCATGTGTTAGTGGTAACTGGATGCTGTTGCAATTCCCTTGGTGCAAGAAGGTGAAAGATCAAGGTAAGCAAGATGCCTGGAAGACAGAGCACTTTGTATAGTGGAGTGCTATAAAGCCAGTCACCCTGGCTGGCTGCTGTGACTTTTTTAATATATGCCACTATTCACAAGAAAAAGTAGAAATATCAAGAGGGGAATTTCACCTCTGAACTATCAGCTGGGGAGAGAATCAAAGGATAGGTAGAAAGGGAGAAGGAAACTTGAGGGAGGAATAATTGTACTTTCCTAATTCCTATATTCTAAATGGCTATCCATGTTTGAAACAGAAAATGGTGACACCTATTTGTCAAATAAGAACGAGTGTGTAACGGAGTGTATGAAATGGGTCAATAATAATAGTAATAATGGTACAATTGTGTAATTTGTGTGTACGCATGTGTGTTTTCTGAGAGGCTGACAATCGAGCTGGCATATGCAAGAGTGCGATTCCTATATACGTGTATGTGTCTGAAGAGCTTTGTGATGCTTTGGGAGCTGCAGAAATAACACTTAAAAAGTGAAAAAATATCTAGTATGCTCTTCTGGATAAGGGAGCCGATGATAGTGCACTGGCAGCTTTCATTCTAGCATTTTCTAATTTCTGAATACCTGAAATTGCAACCTGAATATTCTTTTGCCTTAGGCTTTTTTATATTACACACAGACGTATGCATGTGTATGGGCATACCTAAATGTGCGCATGCAAACTATATTAAATTCACACAGGTTTAAACACATAAAATAATAAAATTTAAAAAAAGTTATTGCTCCTCCAGAATGCCTTTGATCTTACGGATACAGTTGCAAAAACAGATTAAAAAATCCAGAAGTGTAGATTAGTACAGACATAACATTTAATCTTAACATGTACTTTTTTAGGAAAAGTGATCACATTTCATTTTTATTAAAAATGCTACTATCCAGCGGGGGCAATTTTACACTAGTCTGAAAGATTGCTTGGTAAGCACGAGACAAATTCCAAGTGTTAACTGTTATGTTGGACACTGAATTTAATACATGATGGGAAACTGCAGACTGAACAGGTTATAGGAACAATTTTCTTGTATTTCAAGGTTCAGAATCCCATAAATCTCTTATCAGGCTTCCTAAATTAATGATTACAAGAAATGGTTTCACCTGCTCTTGTACTGAAAACAGCTCCTCTTCCAATTTCTATCAGTTTTCTTGCTACCATGAAGCCAATTCAAATATTTTTTTTTTTTCTTTTTGCAATGTAATAGCCCTCCTGGTCTTAATCTCACTATGCAAATGAAGAGAAACACCTGTATCTGCAGACAGTGAGCATGACTTTAACCTATTTACAGGTAAGTCATTGGATTTTCTGGCTTGTTCTATCAATTCTCAACCAATACCAACAAGAATATGAAGCTTTTTTATATAGATTACTATCATGTGTAAGAGCACAGCCACCAACCATCATGGAAAGCCAGAACAGACATGGCTACTGATATCAGTTGCTTAAATACGAAGTACAAGATTGCATCAAACCTTCTGTATATTTACATGGTGGGGGTAACTATTTGTTTTTCTTCCTTACATCCGAGTTAGTAAAAACTTGTACTCATCGGAGAACATTGCTTCTCTCAGTTAATGTTTTTCCCTAATGGGTACAGTGGGAGTTTTGCTGCTGACTTCAGAAATTTTCACCCGGTTATGTCTAGAACTAGGTCCACGTATATCTGTGGAGGATCTGGGAAACTTGCCCCGTGATCATGCTGGATCTATTCTCCCTGTGGCTCCTGGGAATGTTTGTTCTGCCTGAAATACTGTATTCCCAAAACAGGACAGGAAAATGACAGTTGAGGCAGAGTACTTCAACAAAAGGACAGCGAATGTTCCGTTGTGCAGATTACACAGGAGACAGCACTTGGTTGTATGTGGGCTTCAGACCCCATGAAGCCAAGTTCTGCGTCCTTGGGGACAGACAGTAGAGTGGCTGGTCTGCCCAGCATCATGGCTCCATGGTACCTGCAGCAGCAGCAGGGAGTAAAGTTTCTAGGCTTACCCCATAAACCTCTGGCCTCAGAGCTGCTAAGGGAAGGTATGAATAGGATTCTGGATCACTGCCCTTGGCCAACATTTCCATTTTCTTAAGAGACCCTATGGTATGAGGGCTATAACAAAAGAACAGTGTTAGAGGGAAAGGGAGAAAGCAAATGGGTCCGACAGAAAAGGTGAAATGAAGAATACTGCTGTATTACTGGGATGGGCATGAGAAACAGAGGAGCAGCACAATTGCAGTGCAGTCCAAATTGTTTTATGCACTGTCAGCCCTCATCTGGGATGTCAGCATCATTCACTCTTCAGAAGAAAACTGGGATAAGCAGGATTTTTCACCATGTGAACAGACTTAAAACAAACTTTGCAGTACTTTCTCAGTGCACCCGCTCATCTATTAAAAATATTTTGCAAAGGCTTCAAGTCCTGGAAGAACTCCAAGTCACTTTTGATGTGATTTTGGGGAAAGTTTTAATAATAAAAAATATTTTGATCGTATAAATAAAATCATTCTTCAGATCTGAAGTTTGAACCTTTGCCCTTTTTCTGCTGTTTTGAAATCCAGAGACTGTTAAAAATATATTAAAATGTTCAGTGCTGTGCAGAATATTTTAGCATCCTAAAATCTCACTTGGGAGTGTAGTTTCAGGCTTTCATTTTATTGATATTTTGCCAGAAATTATTTCATAAAGATTTTTGACGGTTTGGAATATCCAGCTTTATATATGAACGTGAATAAGATGTATATTGAAAGTCCTGGAAACTATATGAAGTACTGTTAGTCAAATTAAAAAAAAAAATAAATTAAGGCAGGCTGACACTGATTCTACCTTTTCAAATCTACCTTTATAAATTGCTATTTTGGTATTATGGGATTTTTATCCAAAACACATTATACTTTATTGGCTACAAATGATAAAGTGTATTTATGTTAGAATAGGACGTTGAGTCAGTCACAGTATGTGAACTGTTACAAAAGAGAAAACGAGTACATTAAGGACAACTTAGCTGCAGGTTATTGCTTTACAGTGTTTTTCCATCTATGCCTTTTTATGTAGAAATAACTAAGGAGTTCAGTCACTGTAAGCCTAGGAATGCCTTTCGAATTTTAAACAACAAACAAATGAAAATAGCTGATTCAGTTTTATGTTTTTATTATTTCTCCACACCAGCTATTTCTAAACTGGCAGTTTGAAGGGTCTGCAAATGTCGTGCATATCCAACATCCTGAGCAACCTCAGTCTGGATGCAAATGGCACAGTTTAATGGAAGTTGCATTTTTGGTATCACTTCCTGCTTCCTAAAAAATACTGTAAGGAAAAGCTGTCCTTTAATACCAGAGCTGCTTCCTTTTTGATGTGACCTCTGACTTCAGTGGCAATTAGATGGTAGCTGTCCAGGCCAAAGTTGTTCTTCCTCAAATACTTCCACTGAGTACAGTTTGCGTAGAGCAGCCATGGAGACGCCTGTTGAGTTTGCGAGAATATTGTTGGATGAAAGATGCCCCATCCATGGAAACTCCCACTTTGGGAAGACAAAATGGACATCAACTACCAATTAAGTAGGATTCCCTGATGGTGTGTGTCATCACAGTGACACAAAGCGGCTGGAACAACCTGTTGTATCTTATCAAACATAAAATAATGGGCTCTATTCACTTTACACCAGCAACATCCAGTGTAATTCCACTTTTATGGGCTGAATTACTGGAGTTGCACTGAAATAAATAACAGGCGTGTGCTTTTAGTGTCTGTGGAAAGACTGGATTTGAACAGAGAGGCTCCAGCCAAAAGAGATTGCTGTCTACTAATAAGCAACATTGTGTTTGTTTTCACTCTAGAAAATTTGGGAAGGGCTTAATTATGTGTAATATAACATGAGGCCTATTCTTCACTGCCCTGTGTAAGCTGTAGTCATTTGGCCAGTACAAAATGGATGTTAATTGTTACCATTTAGAACTGTTACCATTTTATGCTCACAGCATGCAGGTCACCTTGGGAAATGCTGAGGTGGAAAGCGTAATGTAAGTAAAGTAAAATATGTATGAGCTAGGGAGAAGGGAAGGTCCTATAATAAAGGAAACAATATTGCAATATATGTGTTTCAGGTTCAGCTTTGCCATTCTTTCCCAGGAAAGCATCGATTCAGTCCCATTTTTATAAGCAAGGAGAATGGAACACAACCCTTCATGTTGTTTTCTAAATTTTATTGGACACTTAACCAGTAACTTTAGGAGCTGATCCCTGGTCATTTCCCAGTGCCCTTTATATTCTTCTATTCAAAGGACAAGGATATTCAGGAAAAACAATGGAAATCTGCTATTTTTCTGCTAGAGATCTGCGGTGTTTAATCACATTAGGAAATCCATTAAAATTCACGGCCATCTTAGCAGATGCATAGATAACAGCTGCTGTCCCCCACACTTCTCAGATCTGTGTGAGAAAAATATAAGTCTGTTTAGTAGCAAGTAAGGGTTATTATGCTGAAATTTTTTCTATTTGGAGTTATGTTCTGTTTCTACTAAAATATTCCTGAGGCTGCAGAATTAGAAACTCTTTCCTACTTGTACGTAAACATTCATTTTCTGCGGTTATATTTAACATGATATGTTAATTTTAATAATAAAATTGTAGGAATACTTGAGAAATGTGTGCTTTTTCAATTTTTTTCTGTTACTTATTTTCATATATGAAAAGTAGTTGTGGCTTTGAAGTATATCTGTAAATCAGACTAAACCTTCCTGTATTTGTAATTCTAGAGAACAAAGCAAAATCACTAGTTTGTCTGTAATGAACAAATCTGCATGCAGTTAGAACGAAACAGTTTTCAGTACCAAAAACCCCCCTTTTAATGGGAAAAAAAAGAGGTATGTGTGAGTATATTGGGCTACTGGAATTATACTTCAGAGATATTTTAAACTCTGATTACAGTATCAAATTTATATTCAAATGTCTTTTTTCTTTCCTCTGAATGTCAGCCTACAGAGGTCAAGTTACACTTTGGAAACAATACAAATCTAAATATTACTTAGACAAGAATACAGGGGCTACATAAGTAAGCAAGTGCTAGTTATAGGGCATCAACATCAAGTGGTGTCTAGGGCATGTCCCAAGGATAGTAGGTAGGTAAGATGCCCTCATCTCCATGGCTTGTGGGGGGCCATGCTAGAGCAGCCCAGGCTCAGCCTGATGCATACCTGAGTAGATGGAGCAGAGCAAAGTTGGGTAGCAAAGCACTGTACTCTTCTTAGTCACAACTGTAAGTTTAAGTGACATGTATCTGGCATGTCGTTGAACACAGAAAAACAGAAGCCTCTAGCAACCTTATACTAAAGCAGCACCTCAAGAATCTTTCCTCTTTTACTTCACTGGTTATGCTGTAAAAGAACTATCTACCACGTTGGAAAGGATGCAGTCCAGTCCTCCCAGCTCAGCTCCACAGTGCGGTGTGAAGTCCAGCTGCATCCCCTCCTTGGCCAAATGCAGCACAGTTTCAGAAGTTCCTTCCTTTGCTGGGCCTTTTTGCATACTGATTGAAGGAGTTCACAAAGGGGAACAGTCTTGTGTTTCTTTACCCTTCTGCATGATCTGAACTGGCTTTCAAATTATTCAGAAATATCTTTTTAGTCCTCTGCTTAAGGCAAATGTTATATGTCTGTTTGGCCACTTGCGCTGGCAGACTGCCCATTAACCCAAGAACATGTAGGACAGTCTTCTACTAAGTGAAACTCTTTTTCGGTTTTACCTTTACCTGGCTTTGTCCGGTTACTTGTGTCCTTTTGGACACTGACATGAGAAGGCAGGGGAGGACAACAGTGAGGGCTTGTGGTTAGAGCTTTAGTACAAAGCATGAGGCGAAGCTGAATGCTTCTGGTCCTCATCCAGAAGATGGGGATCCATACTCACATGGGCAGTACAGAAAATAGAGTCAGAAAGCAGCATTTGTCTTCAAATATCAGGAAGATGCTGCAGACAGGAATGGCTATCAGAGGAGCAATCTAATATTGAAGGGAAGTTCGTAAGACCAGGTGCTCCAGCACTGAAAACCAATCAACACCAGAATGAAAAGCTGCAGGTTATCTTTACCTTTCTGTCCAGTTTTGTACATGCTTGTTTTGGTTTATTTTCACAAAACAAAATTAGATTTCAATAGAAATAGCAGCAGCTGCAGTTGCAGTCCCTGTAATTTTTCCTTTTTGCCCCTCAAATAGGACAACCACCGCCCTCTAAAAGGCAACTGAAAAGAAAGCATACAGTTAATGCTTAATACTTTCAGTTGCTAGTGCTTTCATTTCCCCCCTTCTCTGTGCCTTTGATAAAGAGAACAAAAGATTTTTAATGGTAGACGACAGTAAGCAGGCTTCAGTACCAGAACTGACAGATTATATGCAACTATTGAATTTCATATTGTGACAGAGCTGTGTTAACATTTTTAATTCTCAAAGTCTGTGCACTGCATCAAAATGAATCCAACAGCTCTAAGGGACAAATATATTCCCTTCCAGTATTGAAGGGAATTTTGGTCTTTGGACTTCAGTAATATTCTGACTGTAGCTATCTGTCACCTAACTTAACTTTTAAGTGCTTTGACATCTAATAGGCTCTGCAGTCTTGTGCTCCTATGCTCCCCACACACCCCACCACAACAGTAGTTCTGTTACAGCCGGGAAGCCTAAGCATGTCAGGTAGGCAAGACTTGCAGGGAAAGGTGACATCTTTTACCAAAAGACTGGATACATCTGAAATAGCTGAGAGTGCCACCACTGAATCTAGAAAAGTCTGTGTGCTGAGCCAAGAGAATTTCATCTGAGAGAGGCGACTTAGCCTTTAACAAAAACTGAACACCCATCAACAGGCTTTAGAGTGATGCACTCCTCACTTTTAACCTACACAGAAAAGAACTTCATCCAGGAGCTATGCACTTAAGCTCTGTTCATGATATGGAGAAAAAGTCTGGGTAGGTGTCCCCACATCCCAAGACCGTGTTCAACCCGCTGAAGTATTGTATCTTCAACCTTGTGTTGACCTGGCAGTTGTAGACAAGAATATTTACCCAGTCCTCCCATGAACAGCATAGGAGAAATGCCTGGCCATTGGGACCCAAAAAGGTGGGAGCTTCTCAGCCCTATGAAAATTAAGACACATCTCAGCGTTCCCAGAAACAGGCTTTAAAGTATCCAGGAAACATCATTGTAGAAAACCTTATGCTTATAATCCTGTGCCTACTATGGCAGCTTTGCAGCAACATTAAGAAAAGAAGTCATCACACATCCTGCTGATCTTGAACCTTAACCGTACAGCAATTTTGCTGTTTTTAAATATCCTTTTGCAAAATATTGAAATAAATAGTTAGAGAACAGTATTGTTCAAAGATTAATTTGCTGCTGAGATTGTTTATGCAAACTATATCTTCTGTTGAGTACTTTAATGTTTTAGTGAGTCATATTGCAATTACATTTTTCCCCTTAGTTAGATGACAGTAATTAGCTATGCTACAGGAAATTGCCTAAATGGAAAATTTTATGTAGGCTTCCTTCAAATTTATAGAATATATCATGGAAATGGTTTTCCTATGCGGCTGAGAGATATAAGTCTTCTCCCTCATCCCAGTTTTACACTGTTTTAAATCTACTGACTTCAGGAGTTATGCATGATTTACCCAAAAATGGCTTTTATCTCCAAATGAGAACAGAATCAGGTTCCTGATTCTGTATCAGAATCAGTAATGAGGCACCACGTTGCTTTCTTCACTGTTTTTAAAAAAATGTCAACACAGTCCCTTGTGACTCAGTGGACGAAAAGCGTTAGCAAACATAGAGTCTTGACCTGCCATCTCTACCTGGGATCCTGGGATCTCATCTGTTTAGTCCATTGGGGTTTATCCTGTGCGATTACTTGTCCCAAATTTTTAGATATAGCTGTTAAAATATTTTCGTTACATCTTCATTTTTATTTGTGGATACAAATGCAAAAACACACATATATACATTTCTAAACACACCCTTGAAAGGACAAGAGAAAACACACATATGTGGTTAAGTTCTGATAGAGCTGAACAATTTATCTTGCTTTACACAAACTTTTATAAAAATCCTTGATAACGTAACATTGTCATCTAATTTTCAAATAAGGTCTATTCACAAGATTTGTGAATTCTAGCTGCGTAAACTCTGAGTCTTTGTTACACTGTTTTTAATGGAGCACAAAGCAGTCTCAACAGATCCAGATTTAATTACTTTTCAGTCAGAAGGCAACCAATAGATTTCTTTCTAAATCCTCAAAGCATTGAAGCTGTGGTCAAAAATGAGGGCTACAGGTTTGGTGAGTCAATGTTGCATCTTTTTCTGTTTTTTTAAAAGGAAATGGTTGAATTTCTGTTTTATGAAAAAGAGACCCATTAAGTATGGTGACAGGTCCATATATGGCACAAATGCTATTGTGACCAGTATAATTGGTGGATACAGAAAGGGTAAAACACTCAGTCTAACAGCTAATTAAAACATATGCAAAAGGAGTTAAAAATGGAAAGATGGCTACAGGAAGTATAAGGTAATGACTTAAGCATCAGATCAAAAACAAGTGTCGTGTCCTATCTTCATGAATAATGCTGTGGACTCTGGGGAGATCAGTGTGGAGAAAGCAAAAATACATTGATATGGGCTCTGTTTACCTTTTAACTATGCTACTTCTTTCTCCTTCCTAATGTCTATATATGCTACATAACTGCAAGAGAGAAATCCCCTTCATTTTCTTTCTTACTGTTTTTTAGAATGCGCCATGGAAACTACATTCTGAATCTCATCGGAGCATTCGCTTAGTGCTGCCACCGCTGTTGTTCTGGCCCCACGCTTGTATACATCTAGTACCTATGTTTTAAAGTTACTGCTTTTTATATTTTATCTTAGGTCAAAATACTTACATTCTATTAAAAAAATTGTTCGAGTTTGAAGAACATAAACGTGCTAGTAGCAATCACATTTCAGCAACAGAAACTTTCCATCATCTGAATGCTAAAAAGGTCCCAAATGATCAGAATAGTGAAGTTCCACTGTATATGATCATTTTCAGACACTTCCTAGGATTTATTTTTTTTTAAAGCTAAGTATTGTTGTTCTTATTTTAATAAAGACCTTCTAATGCTGATAATCTTCTAATGCAAAATCTAAATTTGCCTGTACTAAAGTAGAAGGTATTTTCTGAATGATGTATCTGTCTCTCAACAAGGATAGCAGTCCTTAGAGCTTAGTGTTTTCTGAGGAAGAAATGACAATGTGTTGATTATAGAGTGCAATATTTTAAGATTTTCAGCCTTCTCTTGCAGATACTGGTGAAAATAATGCAAACAATAAAGTTACCATTTTTATGATCTGCAGATGTGCTTTGATCCTTGTTCAGTATATCTGACTTTACTAATTGCATTCCTTCTGCGATGCTTGGTATCTAAATGTTTTTCTGTGTTCACTAGAAGGCCATGGGTTTTGATAAAGCTACTCCTAGTGTGAGAGCATAATTTCTAATTAGTCTTTAGCACTGTGTCTTTTTACTGTGTCTTTTTACAGGTTACCATACAATTCATTAAAATGTTGATGTTTCTGGTTCTGGAATAATTAAATTTGTTCAGTGAGAGATAACTCTAAATTCTGCCTGGATAGAGACATGAGAAATAGCCAGAGAGTCTTCATAAATACATATACCAGACCCTCTCTGCAAGGAGACACATAGTCTACCTAGCATTTTGATCATTTCTTACTGGGCCCCATAAATACATATATTTAAGGAGACTCTCTTTCTGTGTGCTGCTTAAAATGATTTTCTGGGTTACTTTTGTTTACACACGATGTTATATGTGGATCTGTCTGTATTTTGATTAATTTTGAGGGACTAACAATATCAAACTTCATGCATTTAAAAGCAGAGAGTCTAAAAGGAGAAAAGCAACATTTTTTAAATGATGAAATTATGTTATTTGTAGACTACTCATGAAAGAGCATATAGAGCTCTAAATGTCTGGTTTGCTGGCTGCAAAGCATCCATCTATTTTTATGTTGTGCAGCCCAAGTATGATATTGCATCTTGGCAAGAGATTAAATGATTTATGAGAAGAAAATGATTCAATGAAAGCAGACCTATAAACATAGCCCTGCTGCTGCTGAAAACAATAGTGATACTGATCGGTGAATTGCAGCAGAAATTGTGAGTACAGAGAAAAGATAAAGTGCTTTTTTCTCTTGGGAGAATAGGTTTCTTAAAACAACAGTGACTATCCCAACAGTGGATAGTGGATGTAGAATTGCCTTATTTAGATCTTAGCTAGGCCTGAGTGTTACCCATCTCATATCACATATTGTTGCAATAATGGGAGGGAGAGATTATGTGGGAGAAAGAAAGAAACCTTTATTTGGCACTTTTTTTTTTTTTTGTAGTTAGTGGCATCTGTTTGAATAAATCACGGTTTTGGAATACTATAATTAACACTGATGGAAAGATACTGATGTGCCAAATTAAACAGAGTTGGTAGCAGTGCCAGTGAATATAACTATATGATACTTTCAAGGTTAAGATCCAAACTTTGTTTACTGTAGTTTTGCCAAACTTTAAATACTGAGTGGAAAATTGTCCTGCTGGCTCCCTGATTCACGCAGGATTTTCCCTTGCCCTGCTCCACCCCCTTTTCTTTAAAGTTTCAGCTGTTTCTGAGAATGAGACAAAAGGAAAAGATGTTGTTCTGCCAGGTTAAAAAGAACTTTGGCAAACTTCTTCCTACCAGGCCTTGCATCCTGAAGTTTTGAGTAGGGCTTGGAATTGGACGGGAAGCAGTATTTGAGGCCAGAACGGCCTTATGCAGCGTGATGCCACTCCTGATTGGTCATATTTCTGGAAGGTCTCAGTTTGTACATTCTTGGCAGAAACCTGCGGAGCCAAAAGATGCCAGTAGAACAGTCTACACAAATCCTGTCTGATCGGAGCCCATAAGCACCTAAATTTACCTGTAAGCTCTTCTTGTTCCTGAATTTCTGCTACTGCACATTTTCTGCCAGAGAATTGGGACCCACCACCTGCCTAAGACCACACAAGATACACAGAGTAAGTATCATCAGGCCTGATTCCTGTGGGAGATATGGAGTTGCAGGGTCCAATCTCTGCCCTCAAACCTGTTTGTACATTTTTACAGACAACTTGTAGCAGAAACATCCCCAGAAACCTGGTCTTCCTTACTGTGCTCCAGAATTGGCTACTCACCAGAAAAGCACTCTAAAAATTTGATGGAATGTTGCATGACTGCTCCATGTCCCACCAGTAATGACAGGCAGCGTGTGGAAGACGAGATGACTTAGCTCTATACCTTCCCTTCCTGTCCTGCTGCTCAGTCCCTGTGGTCACAGTGCTGGGAGTGTGGAGGAGGGCACCAGCTCTGCAAGACGAGAGCAGTCAAGCAGGTAGAGGCAGTATTTTTAGTCCAGGGAAGCATGAATGTGATGGACCAGGCAGGAACGCAGAAAAGGAGAAGGCAGAAGTAGTGGTGCTGCTTGTCAAAAATGGGCTGGGAGCCCCAGAGCTGTAGTATCATGTTTCCTCCTCATCATGCTCCTTCTGGTCCCACAGGTTTTGAACAGTGAGGTCAAACTTCAGAAGGGCTGGAGCGAGCAGGGAGGTTGAGAAAGGCTGGTGGAAGAACAAGAGGCTCCAGCATGTGTCTCAACTGTGCCCTGTTTTCTTTCACTCTAAGCAGCAGAGTAGTGCCGCAGAACTGTAGGCAAATGATTTAGTCATGTCTGAATTCAGGGCAGTGCATGCTTTTCATGTCTGAGAGTGAGGAGCTGGTTGGGGGTTACTTCCAGGAGCTGGTTTCTCCTCTCCTGGAAAGCAGCAGCTCTGGAGACACACAGTGGGAGAGAGGGCAGGGGAGAGTTGTCCTGCAGGCAGGAGCCCAAGTGGGTGAAGGAGGTGCAGTGGGAGACAAGAATAGCAAGAAGTGTGGCAGGAGCTGTGCCAACTGAACTTCTCTGCCATAGCTAAAGGGCATGTGATAGTGCAGGTACACAAAGGGAGTAAAATTAAAACAACTTGAATTCTGCTTGTCAACCTATTAATTATTTGACTTCCTGGGTGCTTGATAGTGAAACGCTATTGTTATCTTGAAATTACTTCTTCCATGTAAAAAAATACCTAGAGAGTGAAATCTCAGACTTGCTACTATCAATATCAATTTTGGCACTGACTCCATTTGGATTAAGATTTTAGCCATAACAGAGAAACATATAACCATTGGAGAATTGTGGTTTGTGACTTATCTGACTAGTGTTTGAGATTTAAGAATGAACTGAAAGACTGAAACAATAGAAAAGCTGAGATGGAAATATAAAAGATTAAATATGGGACCAGATGTGTCTGAAACTAGACAGTGACTAAATGACAGAACTGTTGAGGTTATAGACTGGGCACAAGATTCTTGTGCAGTGTGATCACCTCGCCCAGACGTCTGAAGGGCAGCCAGACAGGTCGTCTTCTATTAAGCAACTCCGTGCACCAGATGCAGTCAGCAATCCAGCCTGCGATCAACAATCAGTGTATGGCATATGGGGTCATGAGTGTGAGAGGCTGTGGTGGTGTACTGAAACTAATGCCGTGTCATCCGCTGGAACACACAGTGGCATAATTCATAGGAAAAGACATTTCCCAGACGTCATCTTGTGTCATGGTTGCTTCCTGCTATGCTATCCTGCACGTGGCCCCAAGTGCACACCAGTGTAAATGAGCGTGCTTGTTGTGTGTTGGATGTATATTATTTCTCACCCACTGAAAGAAAAACCTAAGAGCTTGATATCTTCCTTGGACTGTTAACAACTGTGAGGTTTCCAACACCCTATATTCACAGGCCTCTGACTCCCTGATGCAGCTTTCCATGCTAAAGAAACAAGGGACCTTCAGCATCCCAAAGCATTCCAGTGTTGACTCCTCTGGAGTTTACCTCTTGCTTTGAAACAGTTCATTAAAGTTTTAGCTAAGATAAAAGGCCACACTTGAGCATCTCTGAACAACTTCTGTTTCAAACACTTATGTTTGAGTCTATCTTAACTTGTATGAAAGAACTAGATTAATCAAAACACCAGTCCCTCTTCTAATAAAATTAGAGGGCGGAAAATTGCTGAAAAAAGATGACTTATTTTGTTTTCTTTTATTTCACGACATAAAAATAGGAAAATCCTTATGATAGAAGAACGGCCTGACTTCCATGTGAAGAGTATTTAGCTCACTCAGGTGCAATGAAGTGACTATCACATCTCACAAGGAACTAGTATGGCCAAAGTCTGTTCCAAGATAAAACATGAGTGCCTAATTTCATTTACATGAGTTTTATCCTACTGTAATTGCTGTGCTGAGGAAAATAGCACTGCAAGTTTAGTTTCTGGGTTAACTTCAAAAGTCAAACTGAGTGCAGAGGGGCTCTACTTTGCTATGGTATGAATTGTCAGTTGCATTTTTCTTTTCCTGTGTTCAGTTCTCCAATTCCTCTTTACCCACTCTCATATCAAGGTACAGTTCTGAATGTAAGAAGCTAAGTTCATGTCATTTTTTTCCAGTTTGGTTGTCTTTGTGTTTTTGGTGAAGTTTCCATTTGTTTCTTTCATTTATGCATTCATTTGTTCATCCTCTCATTCATTTTTCCACTGCAAAGATGGCTCCACCTGAGAAGTACAAACATTTGGTAGTAATCTGTTTTTATAATAATTTTTTGATTGTAAGTCCCCATTGCCGTTGACTTCTCTGTCCAGTGCCTCCTGGGACACTGGTGCCCCCTCCTTTCCTTGTTACTTAGGCTACTATAGGTTAGAGGGGGAAAACCTCTTTTGTACTTCGTAGTTTTGTAGAATTAACATTTTTGTGGATATGGGTCTTTCTGATTTAACATCTCTTACGAAATTGTGGCTGATTTCTTACAGTTTTCCAATCCTGAAATTCTTGTAGAGCAGCAACATGTGCGTGTGTGAGAGAGACAGCATGCATGTACAAGCATTGCATGTTACGTGTGTGTATAAATAGAATGACTTAGCCCTAACCATGACACTCTGGTTCCTTTATAGGAGCTATGCTGCGAAAGGTAGAAGCCCACAACATGGGTTGCCCTCCAGCCTCCAAGGACACTCTTCACTCCGTGGGCAGGCACATGACTTCAGTGGAACTAATGGCATTACACTAGGAAAATATGGCCCGGTGTGAGAATGATTCAAAAATCATGATTACCGTGTGCCTCTTAGCAAGGTAGGAATTTATATGTAATTATAGACCAAATAATTCCACTATGGTT
This sequence comes from Charadrius vociferus, assembly GCF_000708025.1. NCBI lineage: Eukaryota > Metazoa > Chordata > Aves > Charadriiformes > Charadriidae > Charadrius > Charadrius vociferus. The sequence goes on from NW_009647572.1 coordinate 5,831,236, forward strand.
CATCTAAACATACTGGCAAAACATTCATGAGAATGGTCCTTTGGAAGAATCATGCAAGCACCGCACGGCGAGTATTTCTGCAGTGGTCCCCCCAAGCCCTCAGGTCATTTGCTTTAACTACTTTGGAGGCTATCTGGGAGCTGCTCCAAATCAGAAGATTGCAAAGATAGAGATTAAACTGAGGTTTTCTGAGGAAAGAAAAAAAAAAGGAATTAGCATAAGGAATTTGGGATCACTCCTGTTCAACATTTAAACATTTAGAAAATGGGTTTATACACAGTGAAGGCCAGCAATTATTTTTGTTAATGACAAAGACATAATGCCAGAAGTAATATACTATTTGCTTTTCTGGTGGTTCATCTTAAATTGGAAGTCAGTGATAAAAATTGGGACCATGCTAAAACAGACGGTTGGCAAAACCAGTGGTTTAGATTATAAATGCTTAGGAATTAGATATTAGAATGCTGAATATTTATTGCTACTGATGCTGATGGCTGAATGCTTATTTTTCTTTTTGTGTGCCAGAACAAAAAAAGACAACCATCTTCAAAGAATGCATCTTCTCCTGTGATTTATACCTCTAGGGATTAAAACTGTGTGGAGATCATAGTCCACCGGTGGACAGACTGATCTTCTGTAGAGGCATGTGATTGACTTTCTACCCTTTGCACTGCATTACGTCTGTAAGATAAGGCTCATGCATTGATCTTTTTACTTACTTAGATCTTTTTCAAAATTTATGTATGCTATAAACAAGCAAAGACAGTCCATGCTGTATGTTGGAATCAAAGTGATTTTGCATCTTTATGCTTGTCAACACTGAATTGAGAATTATGACTTGGCTAACGCACATATTTATTTTGTAGTGTTTTATTTGTATTCACTTACCTTCTGGAAGAGAGGTTGGTCATCAGGAATGGAAGTCTCCCCACTTCAAAATTTAAATGGAACAAAAGGCAAGGGAGGAGAGGAGAGGAGAAAGGGAAATCAGAGTTCTAAAAGAAAATTGCTGTGCACCATTGCAGAATGGTTACAATTGAACATTACGAAATTCTATCGATTTGAAATTTGGCATATGGTTTGCCCATCTTAAGCTCTTCAAGAAGGAAAAAAATCTCCAATACATGTTCAAAACCACAACGAGCTGCCAGCTGAGAGTTCTCTGCAAAGGGCTCTCAAATTTGCAGTCTGATTCTTTCCGTCATTAATAGAGGTCCGCTTAGGGGTGCAGAATACCGTCATCCAGTGACAATTAATGGTGGAGAGAAGGTCTATTAGTTCAGCACTAGGCTTTTGCTACTTGGCAATGGGATGAGAGATAACTGTTTTCCCTATCCTTTTATGTGATTCCTTTGTTATAAGGCAAGGGAGCCTAGAACCTACAAGAGTACTGCTTACATCCTCTAATTCTGAGTAAAGAAAGTATGTTCAGAGCAGCTGTCTGGAAACACAAGGTCTCTGGACAGATGCCTTTTGCCTCTGGCAGCATTTCCAAGGTCTATGTGGATAATGGCAATCTAAAAAGTCTTCTGCCATTTTTTTACAAGGGAAGTGAAGGAATTAAAAGTTTATTGTGTAGTGTTGGATGAGAGCTGTGAGAGCATTTTCCCTGCTCTTGCAGTCGTAATTCATACAGAAAATAGGTTAGGCATCATGTTCACCACACCCCACACCAGACTTCTATAAATCAGTGGTACATGCTATGCAAATCTATTTTGAAAGCTGACAAGGAAGCATACCAAATCACATCATGTAGGGGTGCAAGGTGTTTATATTTTTAAAGCAAAAGCATATAGTGCCTAGTATTGGATTGTGCAGTACCACGTCTCTCAAAAGGATGTAGGTACTATTTTCCAATTTTTAAAATTAACTGTGTATTCTCCCTACTATGAATTGTAATTTTTTAGTCCATTTTGTACGATAGAACCAGTATTCAATTGATTAAGATTTAATAGGAGAACATGCTGATCCATTGAAAGGAACACAAGGCCCTATTATGCTGTTTTTCAGGCAGAATATGAATTAGCTTTTTTTTTTTTTCCTGGTAGATTCTATGTTCTCTAGATTCTGTGCCTGAGGCCTGATTATCTGAAGTCTTTTGGGAAGGAAGAGGGAGGATGCTGCACACAGCCAATCAGAGATGCTCAAATTTTAGCTGAACTGTAGGATCACCTGTAGGACTTTGATTTTGGAAGTCAAAGCATTCTGTAATTTTTAATGATTTTAATGATTTAATTTTTAATGATTTTAAAAAATAACTTACATAATAACTCTTGGTTTCATAAACTTATGCTTGGTTTTGGGGGTAAAATTTTTTATGATTGTATGGCTTTGTAGCACAAACTGCTAGATCAGATAGAGAACTTAGGGGCTGGAAGCGAGGATCAGGAAGAATTTAGGCACCTAAGCACAAGATTGTGTTTCTGGAAGAGGGTGCCTGCACCTGGGACTGCTGCATGCCTGCAGAGGTTGTCAGAACCAACAGCCCAGGCAGTGTAGCTCTGTGCTTGGCTCCAGCCTCATCCCATCCTGAACACAGAAATTAAGCTCCCCCCTGCCTCTGTTCCCAAGAGGGGCTGATTCTAGAAGGCTTTGTAATAAAGCACTTAATGCACACGAAGGTGAGAATTACTGTATTTTGAAGCACAGGTGATGTGCGTTTAGCAGCTGAGACCCATTCCATGTGTCCCTCCAAGCTGAGGCATGGGAGATGTTAAAACTTTATCGCCCGTCTCCAGAAGAAGTGCAGCCACCTGCAGGCTATTGCGTGTGGCTCTCTTCCATTTCGTTCATTGAAACTCTGCTGTCATCTAAAGAGGAATTCAAAACTCCCTGAGTGATCAAACAAGTGCATCTGTAGGAAAGGCTTTCAAGTTGAAGGACCCTCTCCAGGATTTTCTACAGACAGATGATATTCCAAATTATTTGTCTCTGCACCTAGGGTTCTTTGCTTATATCTAGTTATTATGTAATATAAAATAGGTAAAAGCTTCAGGTGCAATGAGCACAGACATGAGCTCTTCTTCCAAAATGGCTTCGCTAACCACCAGTTAGAGAGTCAAGGTCATCCTATCTCCTCCTGTGCAGGTTTCATGAATTTGCTGCACATTTATTCTGGTTCAAGAGGAATGACAGATGATGAAAAGAGCACCTCTACCACTTCCCTTGTGACTTGCTGGATACATAGGCTTCAGTGCCCAGATCCTCTTTCTGGATTTACCTGAAATCGCACCAGAGAATTTTAATTAAAAATATACTTACAGATTCATCAACTGCCAGCAATTTAGAATTGGAACAGTCAAAATTTTCTCCCTGTTGATATAAGGTAACTGATTTTTTGCCCTAAACTTCTGTTCTTGGGGGAAAAAAAAATCTCATGTTCCTTCCCCTTACTTGGAGATGAGAGCTTTGGATACTCTTTCCATTTAAGCCATGTCTTCGCTTAGGTACTGGGAGCACTGATCACAGAATATTGCAAAAAGCATAAAACATTTGGACTTGCCCATTTCTCTTTGTTCTCTGTGGGAACAACATGAATAGAGTACAGAAAGGATAATTCAAAGAACTTAGCAGTTGTTTTTTTCAGTATCCTGAAGTATAGTTCAGGTCTCAGACCCTCTGTTAACCATGCTATAACTTTTTTTTTTAAACTTAATCACCTCTTCAGTCACAGGGGCATAAAATGGACTGTCATTACTGGCTACCATTTTTGCTCCAAGGCAAATTGCTTCCATGTTTTACAGCAGCCTGTTTCTGTGCTCTCAAGATCTACATTACAATTTTGGGGAAGGTGACTCTCCTAAAGATCCTGTCTTTGGTATAGGCAAAGGGATTTTAATCTTTAAAGGTAGCTGCTGTACACAACGGCTCACTTTTTATTAACTCTATTTGAACTACCTCTTTTGTGGGTAATTGTAGCACCTATGAAAAGGAAAATTACAGCTGAGATGAAGGTTATTTTTCATACAATGGCATTTTGTTATGAGTTAGACTTTCATGTATTCTACAGCATGAATTTGAAAGGACTTGTATTTTGCCATTTCAGTGGTATTATCCTGAACCTAGATTGGCTAATAATTTCCAACTGGCTTGTTGTGTATTATAGTTGCTAGTCTGGCCAACTGAAGAAAATGTGATTTTTTCATGTGCTCATGATTAGGGTCTGCAAGGTTAGGCACTGCAGTTTGCAAGCTGTAGCTGCTGGTCTCCTGTTCTGCTCTGAAGAGGGCCTGATGGAGAGGGTACTGTTTTAGAAAATGGAAGATGTGATCTGAACCTTTTCATGCTCAAAAGGGATTTCCATATTGGTCTCCCACGTGCTACAGGCCTGCTTTCACTAATGAGTATCTCTCACTGTGATTTTAAAAAAAAAAAAAAAAAAAAAAAAAAAAGGCCTGCTCTGTTCTTGGTAATAGCATTTGTAAGTGCTAGCTCTTAGGAGAATGCTTTTGCCTCTGCTTCCTATACGGATGAAAGCTAGTTCAGGAACATAAACTCTGCAGAGGTAATAGGATTTTTGGTTTTTCTAATCTGCATTTAGTCTTTCCAGTCAGTGTTAGATGCTCTGCTGCTTCCAGGGTGGTATTACAGTACAACTGAAGTGAACCAGATGCTGCAAAACCCAGACAGCTCTGTTTTCCCACCTCTGCTCCCTTCTTTAATCCATGTGCTCCAGTTGTCTCTCTTGTGTTGGCACTGGTGCGTATCTGGTTCTGCAGGGATATGGTTTAGATCTTCTGGCAAGCCAGCTCCATGAACTGCCTTACCACAGTGTGAGGTAAATGCCAGCTTTGGGGCAAGCGAGAGGCTTGACTGCTCAGATTGGGAAAGGCAGTGGGACTGCCCCTTTTGGCAGCAGATAGACATTAGATGCCTTCGATGTATTCCCAAACTGCCCTTTTCTGCATATGGGGTTCTGAATTATATTTCTGCTGTGCCAAACTCTAATTTTAACTATGCTGTTGCTAGAGACAACTGCACCAGTCATATATTTAATGAGAAAGTACAGAGCCTTTTGCATTATCCAGATAACAGGACAATTAGCTGTGAACAATCACTGACACACCTGGATGTGTCGTAATCTCTGCAGTAGCTCTGATGTGGCCCGGATACAGCACATTTACAGAGATTAAATATGTACAAGGGCAAGAGACCCAACGCATTCATGACTTGCCAGAACTAATGAATGTGTGAGCAGTGAATGAATAGCAATCATTTCTCTGATATGACTTGTTTTGTTGGTTTTTTTTAAGGTGGCAGCTCTTTGTGGTAGGAGTGTGCAGCTGTGCTTAGGAAACCCACGGCAGCCCAATGCTTAAGCATACAACACTTACACGGAGCAGGAGAAAAGAAGTTAAAAAGAAAAATGGAAAAATGGTATTTCTTTATATCCTTCTAACCTCTTGGCATCCTCACTCTAAGGAAATTTTGAGCTTTTTGCTCCTTTTAAAAATAAAATAAAGAGAATATTTTTGAGGTATTTATGATTAAGAAAAGGTAATCCACTGTATCAATCTAAAATAAACTTTTCAGTATAGTCTATATCCCTTAAATTATCCAGTCATTTAAATTATCTGTTATGTGTCTTCATGCTAAGATGTGGTCTTTTTTTTTTTTTTTAATGAAAACCAGATGCCATGCATCACAAAACCGCATGGCTAACACCGAACAACTGTATTTTCCAAGGAATAGGGCCATGCTCATCAATAGATTTAACTTTTAAAAATGGTGTGGAAGAAATTAAAATCCTGCTATGAAAAGACTGGGATAAATGTTATATCTATTTAATTCACGATTTACCTGATTTCTTCCTAAGGAAGGTAACACGGCCAACCAATCAACATGTGCATGACATTCTTTGTATGACAATTATTAGTCTTGTGCTCTTTGTTCATTTTTCATAAGACAGAGCAGTGCCAGGCTGAAACTGGCACAGATCACAGCGATGCTTATGGCTGTTCAGAAGGACAACCTTATTCAAGCCAAATCTTTAACCTGACTTCAAAAGGCAGCTGTGCAGGAGGAAAGAACTCTGATTTCCTCCAATAGCATCTAATACCATCCGAAACCCAGTGGGGCAGCCACAGGGAAATTAATGTGCTCCCACCTTCTGCCTGATGCTGCTGTCGTGCTGCCCCCATTTGTCTCCTACCTCAGGTCGCGGGTTACTCCCTCAGTGGTCACTTCTACTGCCCTTCTCTGAAGGTCTCACAAAAACCTGCATGCATTGGCCACGAGACTGGATGTGTTGAAAAAAAGACAGTATTTTGCAAAGGCAGTCTTGCAATAATGTCTTTTTACATCAAATACCGTTTTTAGAATTATTAAATAGCAGTGGATAATTGATAAAGCAACATTTGTGGTATTTTGATATCATGATATTAGAACATTTATTATATTTTCAGTTACGTAAGTAAATCATTGATACATTTGTTCACTTAATGTCCATAATGGGCTAACTTTAACACTTTATTTCAATATTACAGTAGTAATAATATATTCATTTATTAAAACACAGGTCAAAGCACAAAAAGGGAATAATATTAGCAGGCAAAGAAGATTGTTAAATATTTTCTATTTCTGCTTCCAATAACAAGAGACAAGCAGACATGAAGCAGTTAAGACAGAATATTTCTACCTATTTCTCACATACCGGAGCACACTGGAGGTTTTGGGGAAATTTGGGAGGGCATGTGGTGGGGTCAGCAGGAGAAAAGGAGAACTTCAGTCTGACTGCTGGCAACGTTATTGTCCCCAAAGTTGGTATAAACAGGCAGGACACCCCTCCTGTGTGCAAGGGAAAATTCTTAAGAAAGGCCTGGCTATAAATTTAAAAGGCTTGAAGACTAATTTTCATGTTACTTCTCAGATTTCCCTCCAGGTCTTCACCTTTCTTCTTCCCGCATCTTTAAAAGGTGTTAACGTCTGATTGCATTGCAGTCAATAGCAGAACTCCAGCTACTGGTCTTCTCTTCATGAGGGACTTAGTTGTGCTTATTTTTGTTTTATATTGCTGTAAGTTTAAAGCATGGAACATTCAGACCTCTTGCCTCTGCTGCAGTTCCCACCAGCACATTTTGCAATTGCTACAGTGTCTGTGCTTGCAGGGATCTTGGGCTTTTTTTTTTTTTTTTTTTTCGCTTCAGGTAACCTATCCTGCAGTTTTTTATCTGGATTTTCCAGATTTCCTACTTCCAGAGTAGCTGCTTCAATGAAACACTTTGTTCTGAACAACCTGATGTTTTCTGATTAAACTTTTTTTTTGGTAATATATTTTCTGATCAGCTGCACTCTTACTTATTTCCCAGGTGCCAAAATTTAACCATGACAATACTCCTGTTTACCTAAGCAGTTCAATTTGCAACTTATGTGTGATTTGGTGTTGGAATTCAAAATACTGATTTTATTTTTTTTTACAAGCCTGAAAGAAATACTTTTTTTTGTGGCTTATTGTGATAGGTTTGATTAATTTGAAATTAATTTTTCAGATTTATGAAACACCTCGTTCTTATTAGAAGGAAACAATAATATAGTTCTCGCATCAGCAGCAAGTTTCATTGTTCTAGTTAATGACTAAATAGTTAGATCTTTGGCTGATCTGAAGCGGCACATTTCCCTTCAATCCTGTAGAGCAGACTGCCTTACAGAAGCCAAGAGTCTGTCCTGAGATAGACACCTCCTGAGAGTACCTTAGAGGGGATGTTTGAAGTAGACAGATGCTTGGATATAATGGCTGCACAGGAAAAAGAGTAAAAGTAGTTTTCATGAGGGTAAAGCGAACTTAAGCAAGACTAAAACTGCAAAAACTAATTTGCGATTCTGATCAATCAGCTGTAGCCTCGCAAAAGCGGAATCACCATAAAGAGGCTTTGGATGAACTCACTAAAGCAACAGGAGTTTCATCTATCCCTAAGGTACATCTGCGGTGGGAGTTACGGTATGTGTGTTGCATAAGACCCCGCTCTTGTGTGTAGAGAAGAATATCCTAGATTTACCGAGCTGCTACATTTTCAATCAGGGAGTATATCAGAATAGTGGTTTTTAATATTTGTTGTCCTGTTTCGGTCTTGTAGTTTTTTATTACACTAAATTTATCCTGAAGTGATTGACAGCTGCATCTTAGACTATAGCTACAGTACAGCAAAATTAGATCAGTGAATATAATAAACAATACTGCATTTAGAGGCTCAGATCAGACCAAGCTACAAGTAATCCATCTTCTGAATATATTAGGTTACCTTATGCTTGCACATTGCATTAAGCATATTAAAAATTGACTTGTGAGATTTTTTAAAATAAAAAGAGATATTTTATTAGGTAATGGAAAGGAGAGGCTGAAGTTCCCTGGTTTTCTACCCGCAAACCCCTTATCATTAGATAAGGGGTTTGCGGGTAGAAACCCCTTATCCTTAATGGTCAGTGTTTCTGAAATCATGGGTTACTTCTTGATCCCTGAATATACTTGGAATTTTTAAAATGATGCAATTATGAAATTATGTCTGCCACTGATTTTAGGCTGATCTTACAAGAGTCTGAGAACTCTTTAAAATGCATTTGGGGTGCTTGACACTTTTTGGGATTCAATCTTTTCGTGAAGTAATGTTTTCCCTACTTTTTGTGATCAGTCTATTAATGTCAATAACATAATAGTACACATGTGGAAATGGATTCCTGCTTGTTTTCATTTCCAGAATTTATCTGTGATGCATTTACAGTTATTGATTAAACACACTTAAAATGGTAGGTTTGCGTTGGCTTTGCAGTTCTTCTGTAATCTTATTAACTTCCCATTTTTTTTTCCCTCCAAGGGTGTAAATTGATTTATATGAGCATGCTGTTAATATTATAATTCCTTGTCTAGCCCCTTGGGTTCTAATGTTTTTTAAACACAGTACAATTATGGGAAACATTATATTGGAATGACAACATAAATCATCCCCATAGGAGTCTGAGCAGTCTGGGGAGTAATCGTGTAGAGCCCTGCTGAGGTAAATAAGAACAGTAATTTGAAATAAATAAAAGACCAATGGTGCTAATGTGGATGCCTCAAGAATATCATTAAGTTTGTAATGACAGTGTTTACTTGGTGTAATGATATTGGATGTAGTGTAATGTTGCTTTTTAAATCATAACTTTATAGTTCATGATCCCGTCCCTTTTTCTTCAGAGAGTGTGTCAGGTCAGCCGTGTTTCCATATCTGTCCTCGAAACACCAGCACTTTGCTGAAGAGCATAAGCATATGTGAAATGTGGTAGGATTCTCTAGAACTTTGGTTAAATTTGGTCAACAAATATTGAAATTCCAGGTACAAAAATATGCTTGTAGAGATGATTTTTTTCTTTGTTTCCCGTTTCTTACCATGATCGGTGTTAGAAAGAGTAGGGAAAATGGGTAATAAAAATACTTTCATTTGACATTTATCCACATACAGCAGTGTTGTTGTTTGGGTCTGAAAGGGATCTTGGACCACTTTGCACTTGGGCACAGCGGGAATTTGGCAGCTGGGCAGCCTAGTGGGCTTCCTCTCTTGCAGTAGCTTCTTCACCAGTGCTTAATTCGCATTGATGCTCCAAGCTATTGTTTCTCCCTTGACCTGCAGGGGAATTAAAGTATGAGTTTAAGAAACAAAATGAAAACAATTAATCTGAAAAGGAACTACTCTAGAGATTTTTGTCAATCTTTATGTTTTTAACATGTACAAATTACATAGTAGAAAATGCTTTAAAAGTATGATCTTTTCATAGAAAATTTGTTCTCCCGGAATAAAGTCAGCAATATCATGTGAGTAGAAGTATAATAAAATTAATTTTAAGAAATAAAGTAGACTTTTAAAGTAGAAAATTATCTTCGATGACATTTTTTTTGCAGATGCTGGGAAACATGCATGTAAAGCAACTTGTGTAATTGAAAGCATGCTGTGTTTATGCAAAAATGAATGCAAATGTTCATTGCATAAACACAGCCAGACCTTTAGAAAACATTTTTAAAAAGCTGATGGTATTAACTCTTTTAATAATTTCTGAAACAGTCTTGGAGCAAGATTAGACTTTGTGCAGTCTGTAACACAGATTTATGTGCTGCACGAGTGCTATCAGTACAAGGTGTAAAAGTTTCTGGGAGAAATGCTTCTGACATCAGGGACTTTGGTGCAGCTTGGATAAGCCAAATCGGCATGGGTTCCTTTTGAAAGTAAAACTCACTTCTGCTTAATTTTGCTTTTTGTTTTTAACCAGCAATAAAACTTTAACATAATTTATATGAGAAGCTTGTTAAACAGATCTTTTTATATGTTATGTTTTAAAATTTTAATAATAGATTATATTGGGGAATTAAAGATGTCACCAGAAAAGGCAATCGAGCTCTCAGTCTGTCTCTGTCCTCATCCTCCCTTAGAGGTATCTACCTTTGTTAGTGTACGCGAGCGTAGTGGATCTTTTATGGAATATCTTGTGGAAATCTTGACTGACCAGTTGCGAGCAGCTTTCTCTCATTCGTAAACACAATCGTTGCATTTGTCAAAATTTGTTACAAGTGGCAAAACATTTTTCTTAGTGTCTACTTTGAGTGAGTCCTGCTCTCTTCTGAGTGGATACATGTGTATAACTATGCATTTTGATTCTGAAATGTTGAAGTAAAGATTGTCCAGCTCCTTCAGGGTATCGACAATATAGATTGGATTTTAAGGCACAGTTTTCAGTCTTTCTCACTGAGCTCAAATGAATTTGAAAAGTCTCAGCTTTAAATACTCATATATTCATGCAATACAGTAGTGCATGCATGTGATTGTCATTTCTACTTGTGCTCTCAGGACTCAAAACCACAGGCATCAAACCAAAACTAACATTTTCATGGTTAATATTGTCGAGTATGTTTATTTGGCTGGCTCCAGATATAAATTTGTGGGATTATTTAGGTCACAGGGTTGAGGTATTTTGTGCCATTCACAAAGCCTTTGATGTTACAGTCGCAGAGTCTTTCAGTATTCAAACATCTGTGCTTCCTGCAGGTGGTAGTCCATTTCAGAAAGGCATTATGTAACTTTTTGACTAAATTGTGTGAACAATTTCTTAAAAATGTCTGCATTTTAGGTATTTCTTCCATATTGTTTCATAATCAAATATATATGTTATGGGAGTATTTGCTATGTATGATAACATGTATTCATATACTGGTTTTTATATTCAATTTTTTTTTTCATGGTTTTATGTTTGTTGACCATATTCAGCATGTCATTCTGGTGTTCTTAAGTAAATTAAAATACCTTATAAATCTACTTGTATTTTTTAAATCTAAAAAGAGTAATAATAACACTAATACCTGGTAAAACCAGGTAAAGGAAAAGATGAAAGATGAGATTTGTTGTACAGTTTGGCTTTATAAGTCATTGCAGATGTGCAGAAGGTGCAATGGGGAGAGAGGAGGGAGTATCACCTTTTCAGGAACCACACATGAGTAAAAAAACTCCATTGCAACACCAGCTGTTCTTTCCAAAGAGCTGGAATTTCGGGCTTGTGAGTTCTTCATTCAGCTCTGTTTCAATTTATTTTGTGACCATGAAGGTGTAGCTGATTTTTTCTGGGTCTCTTGTTTTATTTCCAGCTGTCTGCTTTTTGTATTTGAACTGTAAGCTTTAGTACTAAGAACGTGCATTTTCACTGTGTTTTCCTGTATCTCTGATGCAGCAGACCAAGTATTTATCTCACATTGGCAGCTAGAGGTCACAACTCATTAAAAAAGTGCAGGTTGTAAATTTGGCTCAAACATTCCTGACTTTTTACTTCTGGATTTTACTTTGCAGTGAGCAAAACCACCATGAGTATTGTCTAGGAATTATTTTTTAAAATTTGAATTCAGTAAAAATTTGCTGCAAGTGTACATAATGCCATTGTGTTGGAGCCACAGTATGCCTGGTAGCAGTGCCAGTGAAAAATGGACATCTTTTGTTCTAGCACGTACAGGTTCTGCTGTGGGCTGTCCTGCCAGCGTTGTACGTAAGCTGGTACCAGTATAGCAGAAGGCAGCGTAACTAATGTCTGTCACTTTTGGTTCATTCATTTTCTGTCTTCTTCCAAGAGTACCTGCAGGTTGTTTCCAAAAGAAGTGGCTCATGCAATTACGCTCCAGATCCCTAATCTAGGAATTTGATCCTGTTGGCCTGTTTCAGCCAAATGTCAAAGTGTCAGAAACTCAGAGATACCCAGTTCACAGAAATTTCATGAAAATAGGCTGGTGGAATCAGAGGGACCCTTAGGTGGCAATGCAAGTGTAACCTTTTTTAGGCATGAAAGAACTGGCATGACAGAAAGACATCAGTACACAACTTCAACAGAAGTTTGGGTCTTGCACACCATAAAATCTGTCTTTCAGCCAAAACTTCCTTTCTGTGTGGATTTTCTGCTGTCTAACATGGCACAAGCTATGGTAGCAGCGTTTTCTACATTTATAATATCACTTCTCAGTCTGGGACTTTGTATTGTCTTATAAGGATTAAACTCACTTAGCAAACTTAGTATGCTTCAGTTAAGAAGTCAGATGGTTACAAGAGATGAGTCAACTGGAGACCAGGCATGATAGTGGGAGAACGAGACAGGAATGGGACCTTGTTTCTTGGTGGCAGCATGTTATTAAGTTATTTGGAATATATTGTGCAACTTCATGTTTGAGTGAAGAAACGCCATGTGAAAGGATTGTGTGAGCTGGGAGTGTCTTAGAGGAGGCTCTTGGAGTACACAGATGCTTAAATATAATGGCTGCACAGGAAAAAGAGAAGTAGTTTTCATTAGGGTAAAACAAACAAGATTTTTGGAGGAGGACTTTTAGATACTGTTAAGGAAATGTTGTAAAAAAATGCCAATATGGAATACTCATACTGTATGTATTAAATGATCTGTTTTCTTTGTGAAAAACATCTAATAGTAAGAAAAATGTCCAGTTTTATTTGTTGTTTTCTCTCACTTATTCCACATCGGTAATAGAAAATTTGAAAGAAGCAATAGGTGATGCTAATAAGGCTGTCCAGTTGGACCCTGCAAACCCTGTAAGTAATCATGGTACGAACTGTATGTTCTAACATTTAATTTTGATTAGTGCTTCAGTTTATTCATTTAGCTATTACTGATTTCCTAGAAATTATTAATCTAGTCTGCTGTATTTGTTATAAGAGAGCACTACTTTGACTAGCTTTTATATAGTGGCACTGTAATCAAAATAAGCCTAGTTATATTAATGTAAAATATTTTATTATGTAAGATATTTTCATGTGGGGAAAAATATATTTTGATAGAGAAATATTTGCAGATTTAAATTCTTATATCTCAAATTTTCCGTGGAAGATTTTTCCTTTTACATATATAAACATGGTTATGTAGTGTTGATCTGTCAAAGCCACCTTCAAACTACTGAGCTTGAGTACTGGGAAAAACATGAAAATCCAGAGTTTAACACAGGGTCAGAAAATTAGTATGTTTCTGCATCACCAGTCTAGGCTGAGCTCTGAGTTGCATAACTAAACTTCTTCCAGTACCAGAGGTACCTGGAGGGATATGCGTATGTTGTGGTTTGGGCTGGACCAGGCACTGAAACAAATGACTGATGCTCTCTCCCACCTTTCCTGGAAGGGAGAAGTAGAAGAGAGAGAAAGACACTTATAAGTTTAGAAAAAGCTACTTTAATGAAATATTAATAAAATAATGAAATATGTGCAATATACACAAAACCAGTATCAAGCTCCCAGGATGACGATCACGTCACTGACAGGCACTGGGAAAGTACCAAACTGTACTCAGCTACAGATGGGAGTGGGACTCAGGAACTGGATTTGGGAATACACGGACTGGGATCAAGGCAGACAAACAGAGTCCTCCTCAGACACTGGCCATTGAAGAAAGAGGATGACCCTTTGATCCCTCAGCTTTTATACTGAGCATGAGGCAGATGGGAAGGAACATCCTGTTGGTCAGTTTTGGGTCACCTGTCCTGTCCGCTTCTCCCCGCAGGTGGGACCCCTCTATGCTTTTCCGCTTCTGATCCTCCAATGGGGCAAATAAGAAAGTTCGCTGCCCTGGGCTGTTATAGCAGTGAGTATAAGCAAGAACCTCTCTGCATACCGTGCCTGGGCATCAGCTATAAACAATCAGGTCTTATCACTCTGAGAGCGAATGGTGTATGAACTATGTGCTGTTAATTCCAGAGAGTTCAGTTAGTTAGAAGAGGCTTAACTGCAAAGTAGAATTACTGAAGAGAAAATTGGTTGTTTTACCTCAAACCAGGACAATGTACAAAGTCATAAAAGAGTTTGTGATGCAGACATACTTTGAGTGACAGCGCCATGTAAGAAACAGGCTTACTGATGTAGATTTATAGTGGCTCAGTCACACAGCAAGCACGATAACTGCTTAAACGGTTACAGCAAGAAACACTAGGATTACATAAAACACAAAGCATCCAGAAGTGGACTGGGATATTCCTATTTAAGTAAAAAAGGTGTAACACATACTCCTCTTGGTGTCAGAACTGTGACACCATGCTTCTTGGTACACACTGGCCAGATGTATACTGTTTTCAACCAGAGCCGGCTCTGTTAACTCCGACTCGTGCACTAAAAATAACCTGCTAGATGGTGCTCTCTGAGGCTTCCATCTGCTTCAGAGACATCTTCACGTCTTCAGTCTGCACATGAGAAAGGTGCTGCGAAATAATCCTTACCTTCAGGATGGAGCAAACTGAGCCTGCTGCTATGCTTTGTTTTACAGGATACATATTTTATCGGAGGTCTTGTGCGGAGTACTGTAAAGCGGAAAAAGAGAGATGTTGATTTAGGCTTTAGCCTCAGGCTCAATCCTTCTCACATCTGTGCTTTAATCACAAGGAGGGGGCTATCATAAATATTCTTATGGCAAAAGGGAGCTAGCAGCCTTTATAAAAAAATGAAGACCATGAAAAGGTATAGAAATTTAAGTTTGTTTTGCTTCTCATGCTGTGTTTAAAAAAGAAAACATGAGGTCAAATTAGGCTTTAGTTTAAGCATTTGCATATCTTTTCTAAGCCACTGTTTATGCTGGAACTGAAGTGGACCTCAAATGCTTTTCGTTCTTGAGTTTTGATTTGATCTAATCTTCTCATGTTGTGGAGCGTTTAAGTAAAAGCTTTGGTTTTGGATCACCTTTCAGTTACGATTCCACATCGTTCCTGCGGTAACTGGTAGTGCTTGATTAGAAAACCCAAGCCTTACCAAAGCAGAACGCTCCTCAGCACATTCAGTTCTCCCTAGGGAGAAGATAAGGGAACAAGCAACGTGTGGCAGATGCTAGTCACATTGCTATGTGTACTACTGGAAGGCGTTCAGATACTACCATGATAAATGTGGTATAAAACCACACATAGAATAAAACAACAATAGAAAGGCAATATATAGCAACTGAAGAAGGGCTGTACTGAATTAGCTGACTGTTGACCATCACTGTCTGCTTTCTGAACTCCATTTTATTCACTTTAATCTGCCTGTTTAACAAATGTTTTCCTGTTACCACAGGCATTGTCTGAAAATGGTTGTCCTTCAGAGGAGGGATACCAGTGGAGATGTTACAGTGAATGTAGCCCTTTAGAGGAACCAAGGGAACAATTATTATAGTTTGAAATCAATGGGAAGCTTACAGTGATTTCCCAGGATGTACTGATGTGATGAGGCATTGAAATTTGAGCTGATTAACTTCTGAAAAGTTGAGATAATATCAACGATGAAAAAATGTCAGCCTCAAAAGAACTGTCATTCTCATACTGCCTTCCACTGTGGAACACAATGTTTTCTAAAGTTGAGATGGTTTTAGACTTGACTGAATGAATACTTGCAAAATTAGGATGGAATGAAATTGAGACTGCCAAATAATTGGGAGTGTCTTGTTTCTGGCAGCATCACCAAAGGTTGGTTTTAAGGAGAAAAAAGAATTACAGGTAGATGGAACATCACACATAATAATAATACAGCATCAGTGGAGCGGTTCTAGACAATGTTTCAGTTCACAGAGTAAAACACTTGATCAGTAAAGTATCAAACCTGGGTTAGTTTCATCACCTCCTGACAGATCTGAGGATCAGTAAAAAAAAGTACACTTTGAAATAAATGAGGATCAATCTTTATTGCATTTTCCCCCCTTCTTTTGTGTTTTAAGAAGGACCTATAGTTCTTTTCAACTTGATTTGTGTTAGATGCAAATTACTTGGCAGAGGACTATATTGTAACATCATAGAGATTTTTGCAGGTGAGAAATTCAAGTTGCATCTATATGAAACACAGTACGTGAAAATTCGGAAAGTCCCTCAGGAAAACTTCCAGCTAGTTCACTGAAGATTACACTTCTTTTACTACATGAATAATTGATTTTTGGAATAGTTCTTACAAGCAGACCTTAGCAGACAGATCATGGCATTCCAACAGCATGATAAACCTTTTCCATCCAAATTTATTTTTATGAGATTGTTAATATCTACACAGGCAGATAAAACATCGGTTTCTATGTTATCAACATGGCCAGTGATGACGAAGTATGAAAATTTAATTCCTCTCTCTTTAAAGCTAAAGGAATGAAGTCACCTTGCTGGCTGGGAATTGAAGATATGATTTCAAAGAGTCTTGCCAAGCAAACTGGATGATTAGACTTCAAGCTGTGAAGGAGCAACACTGAAGAATATGCTTAATTTTAAACACAAAAGTAATTTTACAGAATTCCGTGTGACTTAAAATTAATTATATGCTCCCTGGAACCAATGTTTTAACTCTAATCTTTTGCAATTGGACTTTAACACATACATCTGGAGTGTTTCAAGTTCATTTGCTAGATAGCTTGTAATTTTCATATGCTGCTGATTACAGTACAGGGTTGTGTTGCAAGTACTCTGGTAATTAATGTGCAATTAGTAAATAGACACTTTACTTCTAATGCTCTATGAAAGCACAGAAAATTTGTAGAGAATCCTCCGTTATTTCACAGAACAGATGTAGCATAGTGAGCATGTATTCTGCCTTCCCAAAAATGCTTTTCCAATATGCTTTGTCCTTCGTCTGGAGGCAGAAGATGCGGACAAGTGAGGTCCACTTAGCACCCATAGATAGTTGTTTGGTGGGACTGCTGAGACCTAAAGTGCCAGTTCAGTATGAGGACCCCTTGATTAAGGCTGGAAGGTTTGCTCAGGCAACTAGCTAGTTTTCACAGGTCAAATGATTTTTAATCACCACTAATATAATGTGTATTAAAACTGGCCAGTTGGACACCTATTTCTTGTTATTAATACCTCAAGGAATCAGAAGTGATGATTTTGAAGATCTGGTATCTGTAGCTTCTCCTCACGCTCAAGCTTATTCAGGGAACCATCACTATGTCATTCTGTATTAAATTCCACACTGCTGATAATCTAGTTAAAATTTCAGTTCTTTTTCCATCAACAGGCCTTTCAACTGCCCAAGAAAAGCCACCGTTTTTTTTTATGTGGAGGACTTCTCTAGCCTCAAAAAGGCATATTTCTATAAGTAAGAACTCATTTGGTTGCATAGAAAAGTAAAGAGCTTGTCCAAAATGACCAGTCGGAACAATCTTTGATCTATTGTGGTTTTACTTTTTGGCAATAAGAGCCCCTGGTTATTCCATTTTTTTTTCCCCAGTGGCCATGGGATTGTCATAGTAGGATCACCTACTGGATTTTTTTTCCCCAGAGTCTGTATGCAGATGTCTCTTTCATATGCAGAACTTTATAACACCGCTTTTCTCCAATGCAGATCCTGGATAATCAAGGGCTAAGAATATACCTGTGAGGAGACAGAGATGGGGCTTAGGTTCTACACACTGTTTCCAAATGTTTTTGAAGAAGATAATTCACCCTTTGCTTATAGAGATCTTCCTTTACGATGGGAATTTCCCCTATAAAAGAGTGCTAAGAGGCACAATGAGGAAAAATGCTGGTGTTTTTTACTGGATGCAGAAGGAATTATGCTGAGTAGACCTCTAACAAACGCCAAAGAATATACAGACTCATGTGCGATATTGTTTTTTTTGGGGGTAAACATTACCTTTCAAAAAAGAATGATCTGCATGCCAATCCCCTTGTGATAATGTCTTTTGAATTAGATGAGATGAATAAACTAATAAAATTGCACTGATATAGCAAGAATATTGGGCAAGTTGACACAGAGGAAGACTAACCTATTGAAATTTTAGCAAAACTGGTTATCTAAAATTTCTTTTGAGAGCAGGTAGATATTAATGATGAAGCAGTGAATCCAAGGGGTAGAACCCTAGCTCTATGCAACTGTCATCAGCTCAAGTGGAAATGGACATTCTACTAATTGCCGCTGAGCTGACATGTAGTAAATTCTCAGAATTTCTTCTATCCCTGAAACAGATTAGTGTCACCTTTGAAATTAGTAGCATCCTTTAACTAACTTTAGCTTTATGCCAGTATATTTTTCCAAAGCTTTTTGAAAAGTACCAGTCCCATACAATCTAATTTGAGTCCAAAGATGTCAAAATACATGCTATAATCAGGAACTAAATTTAATAAAACTGTCTTTGATGTCATTATAAAAACTATTGGTTTTAATTATAAAAGCTTTCATTTGAATTTACCACCTGCGAGCTAATGTGATGAACTTTTCAAACATTGATATGATTAGAGTGAGATGTGCATTGGCTTGATCTTTTAATTTGCCTCTTAAGGAATTTGACCCATCACATCCATGCGTTGTGATTAGAAATGCAAACAAAAAAAAGAAGGATGAGAAAAACTAAGTTGCTGGTCTGCTAATAGCCTGCTGCGTTTTCAATGTGGCTGCGCTCTGCATTTCAGTAATCCCAGTTAGGTTATTAGATAAACAAGTGTAGTGAGGGGTGAAATAAGGCTGTGAGCATCTTCAGTTGTTGTAACAGGTCAGCACTGGTCTGTCAGTTTTTGAGATGCTGAATCTTGATTCAGGGGTGTTTTTTTGTTTAGCTGGCTAGCTGGGTAAAATGCATTATTTCTTTGAGAACAGGCACACTCTTTGACTAAAAGCTGCTTAATCGGTACCTTTAAATGAAAGTTCAGTAAGGGAATGATTGTTAATACTCCTGTAGCTTTTCTATTGTGTTAAAAGGCAATAAACGAGGCTGCAAAATGGAACAATGAATAGTTCTGATCTCCCATAGGAATAATGTTATGAAAAAAAGCCAGGCCAGGCTGTTACACTGGCAAGAGTTTAAGAATCCTTTAGTCTTTTGCTTATACCAGAGAGTGTTAAAAAGTCATTTTATAAAGCTAGGCAAAAATACCGTCTTTTTGTGCCTTGAGAACAGTCTTGGAAGCTGTTTGTTTAAGCTGACTGTTCTTTTCATGCTTCCCACAACTGAGAGTTTCTGTTCAGAAGTTCAGAAAACTGAATGTTTTTTTTTTAAGTGCGTCTACCACTGTGCTGGCCTTAAATGTAGTCATATCTCACTGAAACTGAAATTGTAGCACTTGTTTATTGAGAACAGAATTAGGTAAACCCAGTTTTGTTTTATGTTTGTTTTTTTTTTTTAATATATAGCCACACTGAGGTTGAATTAATATGTCTTATTTTATGTATATTTGACAGTGCTTTTACATAACTAAAATTACTTTTAAGTAAAATGGTCACTTGGTGGAGGCAGATGCTGTTTTGTCCTGAAGGGAAGCTCTGTACCTCGGCTGCTACCCTTTATTGATGAGAGTTGTTCTCAGGTCTGAATTTTGATCACCAGAGTAGCATGTTGCAACAGTTCCCTATATATAAACATAATCTGCTGAGGTAATGAATTCAACTTCTCAATATGACAAATTTGATGCACAAGTATTTCTCAGTTGTTTTCTCTTAGCTCTATCCTAAAATTTTTGTGTATGGTAGATGGATTTGACACTGACTTCTGTCTGATACATGATACGTAGTTGCTATGGCTACCATTTCATCCAGAAACTACGACAAGATTGTGAACAATTAAAATAAAGCTAAATCAGGAATGAGTATTTTGTGGTTTTAACGTTGATCCAAATAAGTACACTTGTTTCTCTCCCTGTATTTGAGAAGAGCTAATAAATAATGCTCTTCTGAAAATGCAGCAACACAAATATCACTTCTGGGGTAAATAAAACTATCATTAAAATACAGTTCACACAATATTTTGCAAAACATCTTACAGTAAATATCAAAACCTGAACTACTCCTCTTTTACAATTTAGCTGTACCAATATGTGAATCATCTCTATTACTTAGGTGTTGGTCTCCTGGTTTACCATTAGATTCTTTCAATAGTTATGGCACAAATATGTCTTGTTCCATTAATAAAATGTATTCTGCAACTAGGAAATAAAAGGTCTAGACTGTGGCTCATTATTCTTGGATGCTGCAGTGATTATTTCTTGGCATAGTACCTCAGACAGGGCTGTCCTTATTCTTGAATTTGAACTCGCAGATAACACATCTTTACTTGGTGTTGTGTCCAGTGAATGCTGGGTCTTTACACACTTACAGAAGAATCTCCTAGTTCCTTTGAATTCAGGGCTTGGGGGCAGATTCAGATTGCCCAAATACCTTTTGTATCTTACTTGTATCTAACTGTTAGAAGGTCAAGTCTCAGACAGATTGATTGACTGTTCTCTGGCATTGCCTAGCTGTGGAAGCAAATGAAATCAAGTATTTTCATTCCTCCACCTAGGTTTACCAAGTTTTGGTGCCTCGTGATGGCTGCTGGAGTAAGCCTGGAGGCATTCTGACCTCAGAAGAAGTTACATGGGTCCTCTGTAAGATCTCTTATGATTTAATAACGGGCAACAAAGCAACTAAATGCCATCTAAATGGCTAATTCAATCTAAATCCATTAGTCAGTTCAGCCCACTTCTTGCTTAGCGTGCATTGACATCAGTGCAAACCTCATCAGTCCCGATGGCTTTCAAAAGGAAACTTAATTCTGTGGCCTTGTGGTAAGGTTACTCATACTGAGAGGGAGTATCTCACTATTTCCCTGTGTTTTCTAAAGAGGACACTTATGCACTTTTCCATTTAATAACCATGGGAATCAAGGACTTGACCCTGACCTTGGGATTCTCCCTTCTTTTTCAGCTATAACAAAAATTAATTTTACTCATTGGCCTCAACTGCTTGATTTTAACAGGTACTGGATTAAGATAGACACGACAGGGAAAAATATGCACTGCCACATTAAACAAATAGCACATCAAAGGCATTTTCATTAACATTGAACTTCAGGGCCAATGCACAATGTCAGAGAAGATGTATTCTTTGGGATCGTTGTGGTATTGCTTTAGTGGTTATGTTGTAGCTACTTCAGATGCATTTTTAGTTGCAGCTAATTGGAGATATTGGAGAAATACCCAGCAACAGGCCATTCAGAATCTAGTGATTTAGTTATTAAGCGTGGAAAAATATTTACAGGGGCCTCTTCATCTGTTTTCACACTCAATTTGAATCAGTTTATGATGTTCTATGTCTATGCCTTGAGGTTTTTGACATGCAGTCAAAATTTTATAGATTTTCTATTGAAAATGACTAATTGTAGTAACGTTGCTATCAGCTGGAGCTGAAGATTTGGCAGGTAAGTTGGGGATAGTTTTTGCCTTCTGGGTAGGTGGAAGTAAGAAACTGTGATTGTGCCACTAAACTTGGGTACTAATTAGATAGTTGCTAAAAGTTATCAGTAGTGAAAGAGTTAAAAAATATTTGTATTGAAATTATCATCTCTGTTGGTAATGCTCTCATTTAAGGCATTTGCAAATTTACATTGATACTACCGTGTGGATCCACAGCGTGTTCATACATGGCTCATGAAAGTTACAGATTTTTTTTTTACTTTTAATGAAGGAAACACAGGCATGTGTCAATGCTTTGGCAGATTCCATGCCCATGGAATAGGGCCCTCTCTGTGCACCAGATTTCATGCAATTAAGACTCTATACCTGATAGTTCCAAGTTATGGTACTCACATGAAAGCCTAGCTTGGCGATAGATTCAGACTTGGTATAGGAACGACGTGTTATGAAGTCAGCCACAAAAGCAGTGCTAACACGTTTCTGATACCCCTCTCAGACTGTAAAAGCATGGTGTCTTCCAATTTAATTTTCTACAGTCGTTATCTTCTTTATAAAAAATTATTAAGCAAGATTGTGCTGTTGTAAAATTTGCTGTTCTTTTGAATACCTTTTCAATAAAGAGCCCTTAAAGAAAGAATTTCGATCCAAAATTTACAGTTACTTTAAAGAAATTAAAAGAATATTAGATAGACAAGTAGCACCAGAATGCAATGTAAAAATGTATGGGTTATTGCTGTTTGTGCATGTCCATACTTTCAAATTGTTGGACGTCTAATTGATACTTTAATTTTTAATTACCTGATTTTGTCTTTATTTATTTGTTTAACCACTGGATTCCTACTTTGTAATCTTGATACTACTGATTTGTCTGCTAATCTACCTATAGGTTAATAACATTTTAGATTTAGGTATTAAGAATAATTAGTGACATTTTCTGTTTTTTCAACTTAACCTTTGTATAACAAAGCAGATATAAATATTTCCTTTTGGGGGGATCCTGTAAGCAGAGAGATTAATTAAAGCAAATGTTCAGGACAAAGAACTGTAACATTTGGCATAAACAGATGGAATTCTTTGTAACACAGAAACATCTACAGGTCCACAGTTTGTATCTTGACGTTGTTTTACATTGAATAAGTGAATTTATCAATTAAGTTTTAGGCAAATACTGCTTCCTTTTAAAAGACCGTGAACATCTGTGATGTGCAAGAACTGCTTCTAATAAAGTCACTAAAATATTGCAACACTGACATACTTTGCAGCAGAACCTCAAAGATTGCCTACGGGAAAATTAATCTGATATACAGCATATGCAAGTATATTTGAGAAATGTATATCATAGACCTATGGCTTATCAGGCAGAGAACACCTGAGAAAACGTAAGTATTTTATCCTAGCAACCTAATAAAGAAGGCAAGATAGGCAGAATTTTTTTCAATTGATACTTATTAATGCCTTTTTAAAAGTAAGAAGAAAATGCAAAAAGAACAAACCTATGCTCTCAAAAACTTGTCCATGAATGAATATAAAATTAAAACACTTGCTAATACCAAATAAGATTAATTTTAATTTTCTTACAGCAGCACTTTTTCAAGGAAGAAAGACTAAATTATTTTTAAAGAATGGATTGGGCTATAGTAAAAAGAATCATTCTGTTTAGGAAGATTTATCTGGAGAATGGCAAGGAACTGGATCCTCCTAATAACAAGAAATGTTTTCAGTGGCCTTTCTTTTTCTCAAACACCTGTGGTCTCTAAGTGTACTTCACACAGTTATGGAAATCAGGTTCTTGGCTGGACACCCAACAGCTTGCTGGCTGGACAGTCATTTATTGTCATTTATTGTTGGCTGGACAGTCATTTATTCCACAGTCATCATTCTTTTGTAAGAATTAATAAAGTGTTTCTTTTAGTGCACTATATTCTGTATTTTGCCTTTGTCTGCCTAGAATCGGTGAGTTGTTTAGAATACTATGAAACTTGTTATATTTTTAGACAACTCGTGTAACTAATTTCATCACCCCGAAGTATTTCCAAAAATATCGAGTGCAGTTTCATTCCATGTTTACTGATTACTGTTTATTAACTTGGGTTATAGGTTCCATTGACATTATAAAATGTATAGGGACAAAAAGAAAAAACAAAAAGAAGGTGGAAACATTTGTCTTGTTCCCTGCCTTCCCAAAATAAGGATCTAAAGGGTGTCCTGAAAATGGTGAAAATTTTTGGTCACTGAAAGGTCACCTGCAATCCAATTCAGTCAGAATTTAGGTGATATGAATATAGGGCTAAGTTAAAGTATCCCAAATTCACGTCTTAACATTGTTCAAGATAGATCATTCACTTTGTATTTTGCAGATGCTTCAACCCCAAAAGGAAACTTTTATTTATTACTGCAAATATTTTTAGAAAATAAGCCAATTTTGTTGATTAGGGTACTTGCTTGCCATAATAATGTCCACTAAGAATGTGATTTTATTTTTAGGTGATGTAGTTGGTAAGTGGTACAAATTGTAATGTAAATGTTGTTAGGTTACGAAGGTGCATTAGCAGTATGGTTTATTGCCATTCCCTCTGGAGGAAAAAACCTATAACAACATTAGCATGTTATGTGAATTTTCTTTACTTATACTGTAGTGGGGATTTAGTAATTTAACAACTGAGTTATAATGATACTTTTTTTGTTGTTGTGGTGTTGAGGTGTCCCTGCCCATGACACAGGCATTGGAACTAGATGAACTTCAGGGTCCCCTCCAACACTACCCTTTCCATGGTTCTGAAAGAGAGGGGTTGAGACTGTCCTGGCCTTGTTTAATTCTCTAACAGAGACTGAACTTTTGAGACTTTCTTTTAGTTGGAGGATGCTGCCTGGGAATTAAGGTTATGCCTGTGCTCAGACTTCACCATAAGATATTAATTATGAATAACATAAATATGGACTTGACCAGACCATCAGACCCTTTGTTTCCTAATTCTTTCAATGTTGTTATTACTTAAAATAATGCAATGTTCCTCACTGATTTGATTTTAATTAGTCTTTCCTCACTTTGACTTTAGTAAGTCGTTCAGTCGTTTCCTTTCCTTCTGTTGAGATAGTAGAGCTAGTTCCTATGCCCTCCAGCCAAGGCTTCAGGATGCTTACAAAAAAAAAGATGCAGAAGTTGAGTATTCCTTTCAAAAAACCAGTCACGATTGACAGTCTTTTCCTGACCTGCCTGTTCCTTTTTAAGTCCTTTTTGTGTAGATAAACTTCAAGCCAAAGGCAAAAATTGATATGTGTGCCTTACAGTTCTTAACACCTGCTAGTATAAAATGTAGAGGAGTAAGTTGGACTGATTTTGCAAAGCTTGGGTTTTTTGTTTGTTTGACCATGAAACAGAACCACATATAATAAAAATATGAACTTAAGACTGGAAGGGGATGTCTTGGGTCACTGAATGAGGATCCTTGCAATTGCAGGTATCCATTTCATGTAACCTTTTAGTTTGTCTTAACTAAAAATAGGCCTCAAAATATAGATTATTTAATTATTATTTTAAAGAAGAATAGCTTCCTTCCTTTGAAGGTAAAACTCCATGTTTTCTCTAAATAACACCCTCTCACTATTTTGAATTCAGATATTTCTGCTGTGTATAGCCAGACCTCTTTATTTCTATTGCAGCTGGGTTGTGGACTGTACTTGTAGATCCCTTACTGCATAAGTTACCTTCCCTCTGTGATTACGGAGGAATCACTTTGTTCAGGCACCTTTTACCATGCACAAAGATCACTCTGCGTACAGAACACATCCAAGTCAAATGCAGAAAGCAGTTTCTTACTGGCTAAAACACACAAAAGATCACTAGGATTAACGAGCTACTCAGCTAAGCATCAGTGTGCTCCCCACCTCAGTAAGACACCTGAGGAGCACTTGCTGGCCAGACAGGCATCAGTCAAATGGGGGAAGGTTGGGTGCCTTCTGCTTCTCCTTGGAACAGATCCTTGATGATGTTGAATTGTCATCCTCTGATTCCCTGTTTTTTTCCTGAAAGTTTTTATACCTTTATATGTTGTTTTTCTTTTCCCCTTAAACTGCTAAAGATCCCTATCTCAGTAAACCTCTATTTGTGATTTTACGTTTCCTATCTTGCCTGGCTTTACTCTCCAGGTCCTCTCATCACTCTTTCTCACCTTGCAATCCCGTAGCAGTCAGACCTAAGGGTGCACAGCTGGCGGTATCAGAGCTGGGCCTTGGATTTTTGGTCACAGGTGGCTCTGGTGGTGGGGGCAGGCCTTCAGGAGTGGTTACAGAGAGGTAGGCTTACAACTATGCCCGTGTAAAATACCATTGTATTTACAGTAATTAACATTTTACATACATATCAGTGTGTTTACGTTCTCAACTCCATCATTAAAGTTGTTTATGTACAGGCTGTTACTCTGAATGCATTAAAGATTTTATTACATACTTTTTCAAGAAACATGTTTCTGACCCATAAAACTTTCTCTACTAAAATACTGGAATTGTTTCATTTTTTTGAGAAAGTCTGTTTTCTTTCAGTGCAGCACTAAGGAAAGCATACAATTGACTCACTTCCACATTAAAAAGTGCAGCCTTTTAGGTGTGGTACCCCAACAAGGTATCCAGACAACACTGCCTTCTTAAGGAGGGTATCAGATGCGGAGACAAAGAAGAAACTGGATGCAACATCAGGAGGTAATAATATATCTGTTCTTATTGACTGAAAATCTATCCCAAAGGCCTATTTCTCTTTCTCTAGGATGTTCTGTTTTCTTATTTTTATTGAGAAGCATTTCTATGGAAATACAAAGTAGATAGTGCTTTTATGGAACATAAAGCAGAGTTCCGCTTAGTCCCTGCCCAAAATGTGGGCTGTTTTTTGGTGAGGTTTTTTTCGTTTGTGTTTTTTTTTTTTTTTTAATTGACAATATGAAAAGAACGGACAGGTAAGGAATGGAAGGCTTAAAATGGTGGAGTTTGAAGACAGGTGGGTAGATGACATTCACTGAGTAGTCTGTAAAATATAATATGTGCAAAACTCTGTAAATAAAAATAACTGCAGGCAAATGACCAAGTTATGACTTTTTAAACCTAGGCATAGGTTTTAATTTTCTTGCTAGAAACACCTAAATTAATGCTTTTCAATGATACTTGCCTGTAATACAGTATTGCTGATTAGAAGGGGTAGAGCTTATTCTTATTAAGTTGAATTGCTGAGAAAGATGATTTTTTTTTTTTCCTTGAACGTGTCAAATTGATTAAGCTGAATAAAACCAGTTAAATAACAGTAACGCTTTTTAGCTAGAGGCACAAAGAAGAGGTATTATACCCACAGGGAAGGTTCAAAACAGATTTTTATTTTTTATTTTTAAAAGATAATACATTTGCATGTGTAGGTCAAACAGTAAAACAACACAGGGAAAAAAAATTAAAACTGATTGAAGTGCAAATGTAAAATCATGTCTGGCTGTTATTTCTCTGTAATTTGTTTTGTTTGTTTATCTAAACACTAATGTGGAGGTAAGAGGATATTTTTGTTTTCATGAGGCTAAAACAGCTTCATGAAAATTTGCTATTACAAAGGAGGGAACAGCAGTGTCGGCATAAGCAGTTTTATATGATTCCCTTCCCAATGTTTCCTCCACGTTTTGCCATCATGAAATATGAAAGAAAGTGAAACTTTGGGCCATTTTAATCCATGCCAATCTTTTCAGACCACAAGACGACTCTGTAGATATTAGGCATCATTGCTGTGAATGCAGACAACATTCAAGATCGCCTCAATCTACTTGTGTTGGCATTGATTCTGTGCCATCAAGCAAGTGACCTTCAGAGCTGTTGGTGCAATCCTAGCATTCCCTGTGTCACCGTACTTAGAGCTCAGCCAGACTAAGAGTATAAAACTAAATACAAATCAGATTTACTTAGCACAAAACTATGTTTTGGAAAAACTAGAATAAGAAATGTATCCCTGTTTAGTGCAGCACTGGAACACACAAAATCATATGAAAAAACAACAGAAGCTCAAACTGAATTTAATTCCTAAATGGTTGTCCAGGCACAACTGTGTTCAACCATAAAATTATTGGCTATATTTTCTTCAGAAAGTGAGTTTTCAGGGATGATTCTCTGAATCACCAAGACTGCTTCGAAGTGGCCAGGGGAGAATGAATCCTTTAGCTCCATGAATTAAAAAACAAAGCTGGTAATAGCAGTAGAAGTGTCATCGCAGGGATAAAGTACCAGTTATCCTGCATGGCAAATGTTACTTCCAGATCTGTGAAGCAAATAGTGATTATTTAAATTATTGTTGTCAGTATACATGCATGCACATACATAGATCTACAGGGGCAAAACTGTGTTGCTTCATCAGTAAGGAAAAACCCCACCCCAGTAGAAGGAAGATTTTAAAATTCATAAGCCAGACAAATCACAGCAAAACATGGGTCCTTATGCCACAGTCAGCAGCGACAGATTTTGATTGTCACCAACAACTGTTAGCGATATGCTTTTTAAAAATACTTTTGACACCATAAATAGGAAGGGGTTTCTTGGTTTTAAGCTTATTATTCATCTTCCATACCTCTTCCAGCTGAGGAAAGGAAACCAAACCAGGATGGTCTTGAAACTTTTTAACACTAGTAAAAAAGCTGGCAGCTAATTACTGTAGCCATTGTATGAAATATGCCCTGTGAATCTTTACTGCGGAGTGTATTCCAATTTATTATTTTTTTGTATTTACAAAATAGCTAAAAGTAAAAACCCATTCTTCTTTATGTCTTCAACCCATCTTTTTTGGCAGAGGTACTGCAGAGTTTAGAAGCTGCATTGGCAAATAGCACCTGGTTGTTGCAGTCCTTAACTTTACCAATTACTGTGAAGAGCATAGCTGCCTAACACACAGCAGGAAAAATGAAGCACCTCAGAAATGACTTCAAAGAAGCTCCAAAGATGAGTGGGGAAATGCAGAGAAGATAAATAAGGTCTGAATTCCATTTCTCAAAGGGGCTTGCCTCCAGTTGGGATTCTTAGATCTCAGTTTTCTCCCTGCTGAAGTAGCTTCATCTTAGCATAGCTGGAAAAAATGGAAAGATAGCTGTAAAGATGGTACTGGTTTAATTACAATTTGCTGTGTAATGCAAACTGCAGTCCATTTTCTCTAGTTTAAAAAAAAAAGAAAAAGACCTGTTGTTTCTTCAGGGATAAGCCTATTTAAGACTACACGCTGATTTCCATTCTTCACATGGAATCATAGAAATATGGGTTGGAATGGATCTTTGTAAGTCATCCAGTCCAGCCTGCCACATGTAGCAGGACTGTTGCCAAATCTAAGTCAGGTCAGCTGTGACTTCGTCTAGCTGAGTTTTGAAAAACTCCAAGAATGGAGTTTCCATGGCCTTTCTGGGTAACGTGTTCCAAGGTTCAGTATCTTCCTGGTGAGTAAGTTTTCCCTAATGCCCAGTATAGACTTCAACTTGAGGACATTGTCTGGAAAGTTTGACACCATCATATTTGTAACTCCCTTTCAGTTAGTTCTTGTAGGTTGAAGTTAGTTCCTCTCAGCCTTCATCTCCTCCTTGTCCAGCTAAACAAACTTTTTCCCTCAACCTCTCCTTGTAGGCCACATGTCCTCTGCCTCAAGAGCCCTCTCCTGTACTTTCTCCAGTTATCTTAAATTTCTGCTCAAACTAGGTGGCACAAAGCTAGATGCACTATTCCAAGTGTGCCTCACCAATGCCAAGTAGAAAGAGATGTAGCCACTTCCTGCAGTTTTCTGGCTGTAATCCTCCTAATGTGTGTATTTGCTTTACATGAGGGCACTTTATTGGCTTATATGCAACTTGAGACCCACCATGATGACCCCAGAAGCTTTTCAACAGGGTTGTTTTTCAGGCAGTTGGTTCCCTGTCTGTTGTGATGCATCCGAGTTTTCTGCCTCAAGTGCTGAACTTGGCACTTCTCACGGAACTTCACGAAGTTCCTGTTGGCTCGATCCCCGGTATCTCGTTGAACTGAAAGTGATGCTTTTCAGAACAGAGTTTTTCATCCAATGTCTGTAATGCTGTAGAATTAGTCTGGTGTGGTACTTGCAAAGTTTGAAGACTTTAGTGGCAAATGACTTTGTAATAAGTGTTTCCAAACAAAATCTTTGGCCCGAATTTGCCACTTTGTTGTAATTGTTTTAGGGCTGTAGAATTAGTCAGGTTTCATTTGCAGAAATGGTGTAATGTAGGAATGATCAAGACTTATGCCTTAACTGCAACCTTGTTTTCTCTAACCTTGGAGCCTCTCTCAGATTTGAACTAGCCTGTGGTCTAATTTTATAGCAAATGTGATGGATCCTAAAAGAAATTTTGAAGAGAGCTGAATTGACTCAAGGTCTCCCAGGGTGAGACCTAGCATGGTTCATAGCGACAGATGTTTGCAGATCTCTAAAGGATTCTATATAAATCAAGAACATCTACGTGCAGATTTGCAAATTAAATCTCTGTTCATTTCATGTGGGTTAAACTACTTGAGGAGGAGGAGGGGAGAATAATATTAACCTTATCCCTTTTTTAGAAATGCACCGATGTTGATTGAATTTTACCTTTATTGCTATCAAATGCTGTTTACCAGCTGGTAGGATAGTATGCCTAAGACTTCGCCTATTGGTCTTTCACAGCATGGTTACAACTTTATAACAAAATCACGAGCTCATAGAGGCAAAACCACAGCTGTTTAAGCTCATAAAATAAGTGGTTTACAAGAAAAAGCATAATCAGTAGTATCAAGTATTTTGTCAATTATATTAGCAACAGAAAAATAGTAAACGATGCCTATTTGACAAGAGACTTTTTGAAGATGTTATATTTGCATAATGCTTGTCTTTTCATACTATAGAAAGCAACAAGACATCATAAAAGAGATATATCCATTATTCATGAATTTAAATAATCTGACTTGTATGTGGAAAATGAGATTGAACTAGATATTATATTGTTACAGTGTTGGTGGGTTTTTTTTTTTAAATACAGGCAATTATTGTTTGTTTTTTATTAACTAATCCTGTTTCTTCAGAGGCTGATTCATTGTATGATCCTGCAGTTGGTAAATTAAATATTTTCTTATTAACTTCAGTATAATTGACACCTTATATGACTCAGAGTGCTGAGAGTAAACAACTCAGGCAGAATTATCCTGTCACATCTGTGGGGCTGATTAGACGTAAACATCAGTCATGACAATTTAGGTTTGCTGTAGCGCATGTGGCTTCTCCAGATGCCCTTGTACTATGAGCAAGGATGTCGACTGAGACTGCTCAACACATCTATGTTGCCTTCAAAAGACAAAAGTAATTTGGAAAAAGAGTAATGTTTTTCTACTGCTCCATCTCGGGTTTTAGGCAAAAAATGTGTATCTCAGCACAGAATTAGTGACTACATATAATCATCAATGGAAGAGGCATAAAGCAAACTAGGCCGTATCCATTTACCTAAATAACATATGGAACAACCGTACTACAAAAAATAACACCTGGAATTTGATTGCTCAAAATCCTTGGATTTCTGGGGTTTTTCAGCTCTCCTGAATATGTTCCAGGTACTCTTTCTATGGGCTTTATACTAATTTCTTGAACATAAACTCTTCTGTCTTTCCAGTGAAAAATTGCAATGAAGCAACTCTGTTGTTCAATGCAACAGCTCTGCAGCTGCGATGTGCAGCACTGAAGTGCAGATGAGGTGCTGTAGCAGCAGTTCTAAAGGTCCATCACCTCCCTCCCCAGGGAGATCTTAGAATATCTCTCACTCTCTATATTCAGGCTTTTTCTTTCCAACTCCTAAAGAACAGTCTCAACTTGACCAAGCTCCCTTTGTATTTCTGAATCTACAACTTCATATTCTTTAAAGATAACGGTGTATTTGGTAGAGAGTGAGTTATCTAGTAATAGTGTTACTGTAGCTGTGGCAGGCTTCGGATGTAAGAAAATTAAGGTTTATAGGTATATGTAACATCTTTTAATTATTTTGTTAGTTGAAAATTTCTATAGAGCAATGAAGCCTTCTCTGATGTTGGTCTGAGGCAAAATGAGGGATGCTTATACAAGGCTTGATTAATATATAGTTAAAGGAGGAAAATATAACGAGAATTAATATAGATTTATGGAAAATGACATAGTTAGTTGCAAAACAGATCCTTTGTCACCAATTTAATATTTTTGTATCTTACCAAAGATATTATTTAATCTTTGCTTCTGCTGTTGTTTAACTTTCTCATTTTTCTTTGACGAAGTTCAATTTGAACTAGGAAAATGCTGGGTTCCTGTCCAGTGATGTGATCAGGAATCTTTAAGACAACCTGAACAGGACAGAACCCTTTGGAGCTCACTTTGGCTTTGTGACCTTTTACAAATGGATTAGAGGTCAAGATTTTTATATTTAATGCTGTTTAAATGTATATCTTACTGTGGTAGACACTATTACGAGACATCTAACTGATCTAATTATGTGGACTGGAGCCATTCCATTGTAACTAAGACTTCTTCTGTAGATTCACTAATATAAGCCAAATTTTAGATTTGTTTTGCAAATCTCCAAACCTGAACAACGTTTTGGAGCTGCTGTCTGCTGATCTTGTAATCCATGCGGGACCTCATTTGAAAAAGAAAGAATAGGTATTTACTTTACAGAAAGGCTGATGATTCAGGTCATGTTGCCAATATGGATTCCATGACTAGACCAGCTTCCCGTTGTGATACTGTAGAGCATTATATACTGCAAGAGGAACAGAAATGCTCCAACATGAGGCATAAGGGCATTCAGAATTCCTCTGAGGTTCCTCATGATTGCTGTAAGCCAAAGAGAATATGATGACAAGCACTTGGGGTACATTCAATTGGAATGGGAAGCCTTGTAAATGGCACTTATTAAAAATATATTATATATTATTTTTTGTATTTTTAAGAAGAAGTGGGCAGAAGCATTCAATTTTCCTTCTTTGTATCATTATTTCTTGTCCGTCTATGATGTCTTTACTTTTCTCTGTAATACAGTCTTTGGGTTGTCTTCTCATACAGATGCCTTTCCCAACTTTGTTTTCTAATCATTCTCCTGACTGTCTTTGCATATGTATGTTCTTTATCTGTTCTTTCACTTTGTGGGTCCACAATAGTATTGTAGGACACCTCAGTGATTTATAAAAATGGTGAAATATACTCTTATGTCCTCTCAGCATCTTTATTGTGTCTAACACTGATGGCATTGTTTTCTGTCACAGCACATTGAACTGTCCTTTTAATCTCAAGGCTTTTTCATTGGTGAGCGGTGCAGTTAGTTTGGAACTCGACACATTGTTCCTTTCTACGTGCATTACCTTGCATTTGCCGGCACTTAATGTTGTCTCCTTGACATGCAGACTTACTCTGACTTACTCTCTCAGTTCCTCTGGACCTCCTCCCATTGACCTTCTGCACTAGCATGATATTCCACGCTGCATTTCTCAGTTTAGATGAAATGAAGGCTGTGACTCTTAGTTTGGAGTAGCTTTGATGTTTTTGTAGGAAGCCTGCTTATCCATAACTTTCTCAGTTTTGAAGAATTATGTGTTTTTTGTAAGACAATGTACATTCCGAGCACTGACAAATGCTTGTGACCTCCCATTTACTTAACAAAGTATTTTTCCCTGAAAGCGAGAAATTGATATCTTTAGGAATACTCTTAGAAGTGCTGCAGTAAGCAATTCTTCTTAAAAATGTTAAATGTTTTGTTTCATGGCTTGGGCCACTCATTTCGGGTGTTGGAGAAGTGTTTCAGTTCTTCCTCTTTCCTGAAGAGAATTTGAACTCATAGGACTTAACTCCTGAAGCAGGCAATTTTAGCTCAGTGAAAGAGTGCTCTTAATCTCCTCTTGAAATTGCTCCACGTTTAAATGGCGTGCTTAAATATTCGTTGGGCCAGAAAGAGAGAATGTGTGTTGCCAGGTGACACTTTGAATTTAATCCCCAATCATTTGATTGTTTCAGTGTTTTCTATCAGACTGTGTGGTTGGATTTAAGCGCATGTGTTTGACTTAAATTCCACTTTGGGCACCTACATCCTTCTATGAAACTGGAGTTAAATGTTTCCCGACTCAGGCAACAGCTGAACAAGCATTTTTAGAATCTAAATTTTGGCCTTTGGCACTGAAGACACATAGTGGAGGTACCTAATGCTGCGATGATTTGTCTTGCACACGTGTGAATTTTGGGACTATTTATGAGCTTAAATTGTTTTTTCCATTTAGCTCAAGTATGTGATTTGATTAACCAGCATTCGACATTTGATTCCTTTACCTAACTTCAAGTTTGAGAAAGCTATTGTCAACTTGCACCCTTTCAGCATACACACACCTCATATTTCAGTCTTGCTGTCTTATTTCCATTTAAATCAATGGCTGTAGGAATAGGAATGTTCACGTTTTGTTTGAATTATGAAAAATTTGTTTCTGTAATGATAAAGATGGTGTTTCTTGAACTCCTTTAAATAGCTGTCTTTCCAAGCTATTTTTCAAAGTACTTGTTTAAAGGTTAATAGACTTAACTCTTAGGAAGTATCATCCTCTAACAGGAAGTCTTTGTTATCTCACCATAGAATATGCTTCCTGCAGGTCAGGGTTAGGTAATACTCCATTAATCTCATCAAGTCTACGTGTTCTTTTAGATCCATTTGGGTACACAGACAAAGAGGAGAACATGTTGACATGTGTGGGGTACAGTGCCAGCAGTCAGCTAAAGGAAGATGATCATGCAGCTTTTTTAGAGAACTAGTTCCTAGATTATTGGCATGGATTATCTGGTGAAGGTTTTTTTAACGTTGTGGAATTGTAGGATTATAAATGATTATATTTTACCGTTTAGCCAGGTCATTACTAGGAAAATAAACCAAGTTTCCTGCAGTAATATGTATCAGTTTTAGTTCTGGACTGAGATTATTTTATGCTTAGTCACATATAGGTTTGAAATGCAGTTTAATGAGCCTAATTCCTTCCAAATTTGAGGAATTAACTTCTGACACATTCAGACTTTTGCAAAAGTAATGGTCTGAATTTTATGGCCTGTAGTTACAACTAGGACTGAAGTAATGTGGAGTATCAAAAGTTCCTCTGAAATCTCTCAGTACTGTGCAGAGTTGGAATTGCAAGCATGTGCCCCTGCATCGAGGGACCAGGCTTCCTAATTTGAGATATACTTCATAGAATGGTTTAGGTTGGAAGGGACCTTGAAGATCATCTAGTTCCAACCCTCCTGCCACGGGCAAGGACACCTCACACTAGATGAGGTTGCTCAAAGCCCCATTATCAAAGAATCAAAGAAGGTTTGCTGTCCTTGGTGCAACCTTGTGCCTTGCTTTTGTTGAGTTTAGCAGAGGTCTGGCTGCCTGGTGTAGCTGTTTAGAACAATTTTGTGTCCGTGTATAAATTCAGAGAGTCACACTTTCCAGAGTGGTCAGCAGCAGACTTGAAGTGAAGAAGCAGAATTGCATACTGGAGATAGAAAGAGTCTAAGAAATGGCAGCATGTATCTTCAAGAAGTGTATTATATTTACAGTTTTGGTTGGCATTCGTTTTGGTGGCATTTGCACAAGTTATTCTTGCTAAAGATTAACTTAAACTATGTCGCAGCTCTTGGTGTCAAGGCTTATCTACTCATCAGAGCCTGAGTGCAAGTATTTATTAGTTTTTAAGGAAGCAAAACCTACT
Source organism: Charadrius vociferus (assembly GCF_000708025.1). Taxonomy (NCBI): domain Eukaryota; kingdom Metazoa; phylum Chordata; class Aves; order Charadriiformes; family Charadriidae; genus Charadrius; species Charadrius vociferus. The sequence goes on from NW_009647572.1 coordinate 5,866,541, forward strand.
TCAGTGAAAATTTATGATCATACTAAGTTTCTCTAAATATGGTATTTTTTTTCACTAAAGTATCAAAAAAAAGTTGCATTTGTCTCGAGACACTTTGAAATATTTGACATGAGGATTTCTGTAGTGGATTTTCAAAATCGTACTGTCCGATACGGCTTGCATACTTTTATCATGAATATAGTAGAATGGAGAAATGCATTCTTTTGCATTATTTTTCTTTGTTTCACATTTAAGGCATAGGCGCCTAAATTATATTTCTTCTTTGTGATCTAATACAATATGTTTGCTTAAGGAGTGTATTAAAATACTTCTATTTTTAAAATATTCTCTGACTCTGGTTTAACTACTTTTTATTATTATTATTTGCATATATTTTTTTCTACCAATTACATTCCCTGTGTTTACTCAGGAGACATTTTTGTTCAGGGAGTTGGAATCTGTTCCTCCCCTTGATTTTTGTAGGACTGGAAATCTTCTATTACATTCTCACTTATGAAAAGGGAAAGCCTAATAATTCCATTGGTGCTTCTTTAACTTTCTCTGTGGCAATGATGGTTCTGTCGACAACAGAGACCACATCTAGCTGCTACTGAAGCCAAAAAAGTCTTTCTTTTTTAATCTCAGTTGAGGGTGAATCAGATTTCATGAGAATGGATGATAGCTTTTAGATCAAAGGTACCAGTATGTTGCTGTGGGATGAAGATGTATCTCGGCACTCTGTTCGTTCCTTTCCTTGAATGGAGAGCACTGCTGTAATATATTATGGTCCAGTACTGCAGCCTCAGCCTGCAGAGCCAATACTCCTACAATTAAGCAGCCTAATCAAAACCGAGAATTTCTGAGAACGCTGAGATTTCGGCAAGTTTGTGATCCCATTAAATATAAAAAACCGTGTATCTAGAGTTCTTTTTTATTTGAAATTTGGTTTAAAACATTTTCCATTTAGAAAGTGAAACTGTCTGCTTTCATGTTCCTGATTCCAAACTGAGCTGAGTGTCGTGGCTTTCGGCAGCTCTTACTGGAAGGGGAGCAGGGAGATCTCCCCTTCACCAGATTATTCCCTGGCTGTGATTGAAGGCAGTGTGACTGTAACTTGTCTGAGGACTTCCTGTGAATATTTGCAAGATACTTTTCATCTTAAGTCACACCTGTATCAACATTTGGACCCCTAAAATAAGACTACTAGCTGAGAGAAAAGACTATTTGGGGTGCTACAGAGCTGAGAGCAGTCAGCATCCTCTGGGAGGTGCTGGTGCTTTACGGTATTGCATTCCCAGCTCGTACCTTGTGGGGCGTATCTTCCTAAGGAGGCACTGAATGCCGTTTATTCTTACGGAACTTGGGGAAGCTGAGGAGGAGCAGTCTTGAAAACCCGGTCTCTTAAAAGCGTTCTTCTCATTATATTCAAAGCATTAAAATATTATATTTACTCATTTTTAGATCAATTATCTGTGTGGCACTGTTAGGATATTTGGAATTACTGCTAATTAAAAAAATATATTCTGGAATTGTTGCGAATTTCCCTTTCCAGTACAGAACGAAGGATTTTAATGAGAAAAACAGAACATTGTTCCTGCATTTAACAGTCCCTATGACAGTATGTCCATCTACGATGATACTAAACGAGGAAACCATTGCAGTCACTTGTTTCTATCCAAACCTAGTTGCACATACCTTGTTTTATATAATTATGACCATAATGAAGCAAAATCTGGAGGTGATCCTCTGTTCCTTCAGAGGACAAATAAAATAAAGACAAGAGATTTACCAAAGCCATATCGATAAAGTAAGTGTCTTCATATTTTTGTCAGCCTTTCACATGCTTAGTGGTTATTTAAGCTTGCTAAAAGGAGCCATTACTGTAGCACCATAGTATTTAATTTTAATTTTCTCAGTGTAAATAGTTCAGATAACTACGCTGGCTACCTCTTGCTTTGGAGAAGTCTCTTACTACCTTTGCTCCAGGTGGAATGGCTTCTGCAGCTATGTTTACATGTCTCTCACCTCTGCATTAAAAAGCTCCTGGTGTGTTTTATCCACAGATTAGAAACCAGTTTTGTTTATGTGGCAACGCTGTAGGAGGGGGGGAAAAAAACCAAAAAGAAACAAAGGTTAAATTGAAATTTTGGCATAGTTCTGTTTTTTGCACTTTTTTAATACCTACAAAAATTAGCACCTCAATGCATTTTAGCAGCTTTTTAGAGTAGCACTAAAACTTTATAGTGAAAGGACTGTATCTTAGTATTATTTTGGGGTTTCAGGCTTTAATCCAACTTGCCGTAGCATCATAATATTGTACTTGAAAAACAATCTCAAAAGGCTTTTTTAGTTTACATTGAAGTTCCTTTTATCTTTTAATGGCATGACACATTAATGCCAAGGTTTGGGGGATTTTTTTTAAACTATGGTTATCTAAAGAAAAGCTACTGAATATATGATTTGATTCTCGACATTGCTAGATAGCTGCAGTGCCCAGAAAACACAGGACTGCAGAGTTTGGTTCAAAGCCTAAATTTGACAGATCTGTTAGCCTAGGAAGTTTCCAAAGCTCTTGAGGTGAAGCTAAGCTATTTTTTTATGAAAACAAAGCACAGGCAACTCTCAGGCCAACTAATGTCTGCATGCCAGCTTTCAGTCTGGGAATGTATAAATAGCAGTCGAAGTAGGAAGAAGCATTTGACCAGCGGCATATAGCTTTGTGCAATTGCATAACGCTACGTTGCTGAACCTTCCCAGCAAAGCACGTTGCTTCAGACAGAGGCACGGCGCTAACTCTGCAGGTCTCGGTCCCGACGTCGGATTCCGCAGCTTTGCTCTGTCCCCTTTGCTGGCAGCTTTATTGCCCTGGTTCACTGGATCACCAGCTTCTGGTACAGATAACGTGGCCTTTTACCTGTCGGGGCCTGCCAAACCCGTCTCTGAGTTTAGCTACAAGACATCGACAACTTGTCAGCTTCCAAGATCTGTCTAAAAGCATTTTCGGCATGCCCTCCTGCAGCATGCCCTGTCTAACCTGGAATCAAATCCCCTCTGATCTCTGGTGCATTTGCTCAGGTTATGAGATTTGTACGCTGAGGATTTTCGCTGTGGTCCCTGCATGTACGGGAAGGTCATTTGCACTGGGGTATTCCCAAACCCAACAGCAACACAGGGAGAGCTGGTCTCTGCTCTATAACCCAGGTAACACTGGGGACAAGAGAAGGCGTTACTCTGCCAGAATCAAATCCATCTTGGTGTATGAAGTATATTTCAGACAATATTAGTAAAAAAATTGGGATTTGAATCCTCCTAAGAATATAATTTGCTGTTTTGTCCCTGAAAGCTTGATCCAGACCCTTGTAGCTACAAGCTGTGGCTCCCCAGATGATACACACATATGTTACCCAGACCTAGACACCAAAACCGGGGAGTTCTTGTGGTCCTGCAGTATCGCTGTCCTTCACCTCAGAGTCTCTCGACATTTGCTCAGGTTTTACAGTGTTTACTGTTGGGTTGTGGGGTACCTGGGAAATAGCTACACTGTGCAGGGGGGCTTGCTGCAGAAATTTTGAAGTCTTTCAGGCAAGAGAAATAAGAAAGGTGGGCTTTACAAAGAGATTTCTGGGAAGTTATTCTGTATTCTTACATGAGTCACAAAGGACACCCAGAGCTTTGTGAAAGAGTAGAATTTATGCACCTGATTTCTTCTTGAGTGTTTCGGGGGGGGTGGTGGTGATCTAGACCCAGATTCTTTTGACAATCAAGATGGCTCTTCTATGTGAGAAAGCATGTCATTTAAACCTCTCATCTGAAGGTCTAAAACCCAGCTCTGACACTTGTTTTCACTCCCTCAACTCTTTAATTTTCCTCTTCTATATCTCTACGGACAACATAAGGAGAAGCCATTCCCCAATCCAACTCTCTGCACAACTTTTTCAGTTATTGATTGTCTCATAAGGAGAAGAGCTGATTTCCAGTTTCCTGTCCTGAAGCATATCAGTTCTGATTAAAAAAAACCCAAAAACCCAAAACCAAAACAACTCCAGAAAGCAAAATGGACGATTTTACGATGGCATGTATAACACAGACTTCATAACATGCAATTTTCCTAGCTTTTAACATGGGAACAGCGCGTCTGACATTTGCTGTAGATAAAACAACTCTATTCAGTATTAGATGGGTAAAACCAAATCGGCAGACAAATTTTTATTTCAATCAGTGAAACAAAGCAGTAGGCATGAAGTCTTTTCTTTCCTTCTTGTGCATCATAGCCTGATTTGGTAAGATCAGGAGGAGGAAGGTCTAAGTCTGTTAGGGGTCTTGGGTACCACAGTGTGAAGTAAGCCTCACTGCTTCTTTGCATGTGCTGGTTAATGCTTAAGAGCTCTCCCAGGATATGTCCTGCTGGTGCACACGTAACCTCCTACTCAGCATCACCTGTTCCAGAGGGGATCTCAGAGATACAGATGGGAAATTTTAAACTATATCACAGCAATTTTGGACAGAATCCTGAGTCAACCTGCTTTCGAAAAATGCAGCCAGAGAAGATGGTCTTAAGACAGTAGGTCTGTGCTAGGCTTGTCTGGTATAAGAAGGTGAAAATTCATGGCTAATTTAAGTTAAACTGAAGATTTGCATTCGTAAATTTAGTCACTAAAACATGTGGCCTAGTTTTCAGAGATTCTGCAGACCCAATTGGTTTTTTATTAAGAAAACACTAATTCCATTTGTGCTGTAGAAGAGGCATTTAATGGAACACTGATGACAGTGCTTCTTCCCTCTTCAATGCAAAATCCATGTTTCAACTTAGGTGCTCTGTATAGCCATAACAGGAGACTTGCCTGCCTCTCATGTGCATGCAACTGAGTGCTTACAGGAAAGCTCTCTATTTAAAAGGTTGTGGGGGAATGCTACTGATAGCAAAAAAAAAAAAAAAAAAAAAAAGTAGACAGAAGAGGACAGCAAAATCCCGTGTAGTCTGACACAGCAGGGAGAAATTAGAGACCCCTTGTGACTAATGAGCTCAGGAGCAGCTTTGACTCAGTGCAATTACTAAAAACTCATTTTAATCCAAGGTATTGAAGACTTAATAGCAGTGCAGTTTACCTTATCAGCTTTAACAAATAGTGGTGTATGCTCCAGAAAAGTCTCTGAGTGTTATTTATTTCACTGTGGTGATTTGTTGTACCTTTAAACAAAAAGAAAATGCAGACTATAACGAGGCCAAGCAGAATCGCTCGCAATGCACCATGCCAGCTTTACAAGACCTCTTTGAAATGCATCTGTCCCTTCGGGCGGTATAATCCAGCTTTTCATTGTAATGCGGGGGAATTGTCATGCTCCTGTTTTCTGGCCTGCTGCTTCGACTTTTATTGCAGTCTCAGACGTGTGTGTCGCAGCAACTGAACCCAGTTTATGGGTAATCTTGGTAAATCTTTTACATTTTAGCAGCTGTTGCATGAAGAGCAGAGGCATACCTGAAGCAGGGGTAGGATTTTCCACGAGACTGAGGTCACAACAGGAGTTCTTAGGCAATCTCTGTGCATTCATGAATTACAGCCTTCAGCTTCATCTGGGGATCATGTGACAGAGCCAACTTTGCTAGAGTGAAGTTGATATGCCCTTCAAATGTAAAGACTGGGGTTTTTGATGTCTAAATTACACACATGTACTTAAGATTACCATAAAATGTGGCATGTCCTGTGCTGATGTGGAATAGCACTTGTGACTCACATTCAGGCAGGAGTCTTGAAATTCATTTTCCATTTCATAAACCAGGGCTTTTTTAGTGCTAGCAAGTGAAGGTCACATCTTTTGGGAAGATGTGACCTGCAAATTATTAATGTATTTATATCTTAAATGTTCTTAGTTATTTAACATTCATCCTAGGCAGAGCAAAGCACCTTGTGCACCTCTGAGGGACCTGCATGGAGAGCTTATTTCTCTCTTTAGGGCGACTGGAGAGAGTCTTCTGGACCAATACAATGAGGCCTTGTGAAGCTTCTATTTGAGAGTGACTCTGGTGGGAACATAGTACAGCCACCAAACTACAACACTATCCACTCTTTGTAAAGTTCATGCTTGTCACTGATGGAAATCAGTGTTGAATTTAGAAATGACTGGTGGAGGAAACTGTTTCTTCTTCTTTTTGCATAAAGGAAATATTAAATTATCTGCTTTATATGGGTTGCAGTTCAGCTAGTTCAGAAAAGAAATGATGTGTGAATGTTTGTCAGGGGCAGACTACAGGATGAAAAGCTGGGGAGGAAAAAGCTTGGGGTTGCAATGAAGAAAAAGGCAAATTGTGGGGAAAGGTGTTGAGGCAACTCTGCGGAGAATAGCTGGCGGGGGCAGAATTGGAGAAATAGGAAGAACTGAGTTTATAGCGGATGGAGGTCAGTTGCCTCTTACTGTGTACCAGGATCTTGGAGGAACTCGCCTCTCGTGAGCATGTGAACCTGGGGTCCTTCTGCAAGACCTGATGTTAGGCCTCTACCTCCGAGGCTAGGAGAGCTACTTGCCCTCTAGTCACCCCAGTCTTCCTCTCCCAGTATCCATCTTGAGCAAGCTGTGGAGGACGTTAGACGCCACAAAGCAACCTTCAGCTTTTGCCAGCCCCTTTTTGTTTTGTCAGTAAAGAATAATGCTGGCAGGCTCCAGCTTCCTGCTTCCCTTGCAGGTGCTCGGCACAAAAACCGCCAGCCAGCTGGGGGGGCAGAGGGCAGGGCTCTGCCGCTGGCTTACGGGGGCTCTTCTGGGCTCTCCTGAGCTTGGCCTGGGATACCGCATCACCCACTCTGTGAAAATTGCCTATCTGAAGGTAGCCGTTTTGTTTCGGCTGAGTCGGTTCACTGGATGACATTAACTGCCCCACAGAAGTGTCTTGAAGCTTAGTTTACGAAACAGATCAAGAAAGTGGTATAGAGAATGAATGTTTAAAAATAGCTATCTTCCTGTGACGCTGCAGCAGTTTGGATGAGATGACAAGTCCAAAACTAAAGATGTGTCTTCACAGGGGTATTTATTTCACATTAAGCTTATCTACTGCTCGTGAAAGCAGCTGCAGCTAACAACTAACAATGCAAAATAATTAGAGTCTACTGACTGCCAAGACAGTGTTTGTTCCTCAGTCTGTTTTGAAGGTGCTTTAAGTTCACTGCTTATTGATGCAGTACAGACAAAGATACGCTTTTAATGTATGGCAGTCCTTCTGTTGTGTTTCCCACCAGGACCAAGTAGTCCTTTTGCCTTCAGGCCTTATCCACCTGTGGAGAAAATTGTGGGCATTTGTACCTGCACGTCCCTGGCACCATCATCAGCAGAATATGGCTGTGGTACTGCAGCACTATGTCATCCAGCGAGGGGCAGATCTCCATGACTTTGGGGAAAAAAGGAAAGGGTCAGGATGGGCTTGAGAAGTATCCTCAGAAGGGGTACCTAAACCAGGAGGCATCTGGGTTAGCCTGTTTTATTAACACGGAGGGGTCAAAGCAAATTTTAGAAAGCCTGAGGAATAAACAGCAGGTTTCAAGAATAGCAAAAACCAAAGGAAATTAATTCTCCTAGCTGGACTCTGGTGTTTAATGACACTAGCCATAATTTATGCTCTGGCAACAAGGACATTCACAATGTATTCACCCCTGTGTGCCGTAACTAGCATCTGAAGTGGGTTCAGCCTTTCATTCAAGAGGGACGCTTATGGGAGGTCTCTTTCCATCTCTTCTACGTACTTTCATGAAACTCATAGGAAACTAACATCTTTAACATCTCTAGCCTGACATGAAACAAGATTTAAAATTGACCACTGCATTCCAAGGTTACTGGGAATATACGCATGCACACACAGGGTTATTATGTGTCATCTCCATAGGAAACTGGGCAAATCCCAGACCTCCAGCAGTATTTTTATCGTATTCTTGTTCTGACAAGCTGGATGGCTTTTCGTCAGAAAGCAGCCCGCAGTGAGCCTCTCTCGGCTGCCGGCAAAGCCAGGCCCTCAGAGCTGAGGACAGCTTCTGGTTCACAAAGCAGACAAGAGAGACATCCAAGAAGATTCTGGCATCAGCAACCAACCTGTCTACCTTGCCGGTGTTTTTAGTGTGCCACATAGTAGATTTAGTGTAATAAAACCTCACAGTGGAATAAGTTTCTGGAGCAGTCTGGAAGTGAGGCATCATTTAAAGCAGTTTGATTCAGTTTTATCATTGGGTTGTTGAGATGACACTTAGGACAGATGACTCATAGAATTATGTCATGGTGATAGAGCATTTAATTACCTAACAAGGCAATTCTACAAGCAAATCCTACAGGGGTTATTATACCCAGTGAATGAACTTTGTACCTGTCTGTAGGATACACTGAAGGTACAGCTGTAACACTGCCAGGCAGCACTCCCTTCTCATCTGCTCCACTACATTGAGCTGCGCTCTTACATGCCAGCAGCATTTTGTGAGGGAATCAATCTGCCTGCCTCTTGCTGAGTTTCCATTTACCTTCTTAAACAAGTACATCTGTGCTTTTTAATACTAGATGCAGTCTGCCAGTGAAAACCACTGGACGATTGTTCGCCTGCTTCCTGCAGGCATTCAAAGCAGGAAATTTCTTCCATGGCTTTCCCAAGTATTTCCCTGCCAATGTCCTCTGAAAGCTCTTCTTCCCTTTCCCACCGCAGTGATGGGAACCATTGCTGCTGACAGTCAGCTCTTCTTGATCAATGGTTTGCAGCAAAAAATCGCCCACCTACCCCCACTGGCCACACATCATAGGAGTATAGAGAGAGGGCTCTTGACCACGTGGCGTCATACTTGAGGAGGACAAGGCAGGGAAACAACTTTTGTCTCCAGTCTAGGGAAGACGCAAACATCTCTTAACTGAAGGGTGTGGGAGACTGCGTCTTTTAAGTCATCCAAGTAAGAAGTTCATGTTAATTTTCCTGCCTTCCACAGTAATGAAACATGAGCCATTGGTGCTGTCAAGGACAATTTCCTCCTCCCTTGCAATTCTGAACAAGGAGAGAAGAATCAGCAGAGGAAGTGCTTGAATGATGTCTCGTAGTTTAAAAAGGTTGACAGCAAGTGTTTTCAGGACTGTTTTCAGGGTCTCTCAAGGTTGGAAAGAGAAAGGTGGGGGATTAGCCATGTTATAATTGAAGAAAATCTCACCGTAAGCAGCAAGACTTGGGAAAACAGGGATGAGTGAGATAAAGAACAGGCAAATGGCTTCACTGGAAAGCAGACTGAAACAAGGAGCTTTTTTTCCTTTTTTTCTTTTTTTTTAAGAACAGGCAAATGGCTTCACTGGAAAGCAGACTGAAACAAGGAGCTTTTTTCCTTTTTTTTTTTTTTTTTTCCTCCTATCAAAGCTTATATTCCCCATAGATCATAGCATAGGGCATTAAGAACTGGAAGTTTGTTTTGATGGCCATGTGAAATAGGACATCAAGCTGAGGGCTCTCTCCCAAACAAGATCCTGGTCCTCAAGATACCCAAAACAAAGTAGGCAGCGAATTATAAATTTGGAAACTTGTGATCTCTTGGACTTTGACAAATTAATGCAATAATTTCATCATCAAAATTTAATGACTTACTCTTTTTAAGTTTACAAGCTTTCCTCTTTGGTGTAATTTATTACAGCAAAATAATTATTTTTCTTTTCTTAAATGAAGTAGTATTTCATATCTGTATAATTGAAAAAAGCTCTATAAAAGCATAACTTTCAGGCAAAGAAGTTCTTCTCTCATATTCAGCAATTTTCATGAAATATCTAAAGTACTTTAAAAAGACTCCCTGATGTTTTCATGAAATATAGAAGCCAGTGTATAAAGAAAATAATTAAGTTCTCAGTGAAATATCTGGTAAGTTGGGCAGACTCCAAGACAACATGTGCCCAGTTTTCATGAAACTGTATGTTGCATTTCATTAATTGTTCAGACCTCATATTTTACAATATTCATTAAGTTTCATAGCAATATTCATGACATTTAATAGCAATGTTCATACAATATTAAACAAAGCATAAAAAAACCATCACAGCCACAAGCTTAATAAATCACAGGAGTATAAACTTCCTTCTGAGCTGTAAGAGAACAGTCATCTTGCTTCGTTTTTCTTACATTTCATTAAAGAAAGACAAGCAATGTTTCATGGTAGGTTCACAAAATAGGTCTTAAAATTCTCACCAGCTATTCGCAGGCTCACCATTCAAAATTACACAAAGCATGAAGAGAGCACAGCCACAGTTTCACTGGAATTTATTTTAAATTATTAATAATAAAGAATAGCCCCATCCTGTCATAGCAGGAAT
>NW_009647572.1:5876847-5885730 GCF_000708025.1 Charadrius vociferus
CAGGAATGCTGCTCTGACAGCCTTCATCAGAGGCTACATAATGGACTTCTGTGTAGAGTAGCTTTCTAGTTGCTCATAATTTCTACCTCTGTGTCTTGAAGTATAGAATCTTAACACTAAAAGGCTGTTAAATGGAAGTCTCTAGCCTTGCAACCTGCCTTTCAGTTTTCCAAATTCATACTTCATCCTTACCTTGCAGCTAATTAGACAGTGGTTCAACAGCCATTCAGGAAAGGGCTTTGTTGATCAGGGAAGCGGAGGATAAGTTGGATCTCCAGGGAGAAGACCATCAATTCTACCAATTACAGCAGCCAGGAGAAGAAGTGGATGCTTTACAGCACGGTGCATTAATGCTGACAAACATATCGCTGTGCTAAACCACACTTTGGAGCAAGTGACTCCGCTAACAAAGACAGACACATAATGTAACAGCAAGGAGGAGTAGATAAGGTTCTTTAATCACTTCCACTCTGTTGAATATATATCATGTCCTACCTGCACCAGCTGTACTTTTTTTACACCAGCAGAGCACAACCCCATCACCAGCTGGAAAATAACCTGCTCAGGCCTAACTGATGGCTGATGGGCAGAGGCAGCAGGTTTCTGGGCAGTGCTGGTGACTGGCTTTGGCAGAGGTTACGAGTCTGGTACTGGCGTGTTGCTTCCCCAGCTTTGCTGGTTGTTTGCCGTAACTCTAGAGACGTGGTCTGTCTCATGATGAGGTGCTTCAGTCAGTGCAAGTCAACCCACATATGAGGAACCAATTTCTCCCTCCTTGAGCCCTGAAACCTTTTTCCGCTGCATGAAGGGCATCCAGGAAAACTTGTTACTGGACACGGGTCCACGGCTCCTCATATGGGATCTGCTGGAGCTGTCGGCAAAGCTGCTGCTTGTTGACGAGCGGAGTGGGGGCTGTAAGGAGCAGACTGTCAAGTGCATCTCTACCAGACTGTGTGGGTGTTCGCGGCACAGTGGGGTGGATCACTGCATCTGACACACACACTGGTAATGACCTGGAGATGACTGGCTACCTCAGGAGGAAAGAGGTCATGGAAATGTGTTAGAAGCTTTTGAAAGCCACAGCTCGGTGCTAACTAGACCTTCACATAAGCAAGCTCTCAGTTAAGAAGATAAGCATTCTCTCCTGGGTTGTTTCTCTTTTTTTATTTTATTTTATTTTTTTAATGTTTTTCTATACTCAGTTATCAGTGCCTGTGCATAGCAATACAGCACAAAACATATCAATTAACGTGTGTAACTACTCCTGAGTACCAGCTACTCTACCTGTGCTGTTGAAGCACTCGGGCAGTATGTTTTGCTACTGCAGGGATGTGTTGTGTGTGCTGAGCAATGGGGAGAGACATTGAGATTTCTTCTGGAGTTTATTCAGCTGCTTCTTAGGGAAAGCTTCCTCTAATGGGAGCTTGGAAGAAACTATCTTATAATTTGGCTCATGATGATTAAATTAATAGAGAGAAGGCAGTGCTTTGATCTAATTTTTTGGTTCCTCCTGAGAGGAACATGCTTATTTGTCAAGAGAGGCCTTAAGATATTCTCGTATCCTCAGCTCCCACTAGGCCAGTAAGTGAAACCTTCAGCTTTTCCACAGGCAAAGAGCATTTGGGCTGAGCAAAGTCTTCAGGATAATTCATGTAAGCACTTGAAGCAATTGAATCCCACATAAAGTCTTTCTTCTGTCTGTGTATGAATGAGAGGTCTACTGTTGACGTTTGTGATTCAGACTCCATCACTGACCGCTTTCTCTATCAGTGACAGAACTACTCCACAATATAAATATTTAGTAGTAACATTTAATATTTCCAGACATGACAGAGCTGAAGTACAATATACTGAAGTGACCTGCTTTTTTAATGTGATGGTTGAGAAAGGAAATTCTCATGCTTACTACTCGGAGAAGGGTAGAACAAACCGACAACCACATGGGGGAAAAAAAAAGGGTCATCATAAGGTACTGGTAGTGCCTGGAAAGCACTACTGACAGTAGGATGTTCCCGTGAAGCCATTTGGTGCCAGCTCATTAGAGGGCTTTGGCAAGGATATTTGGCATAAAATAGATTTTATTTAGAATGAGGGACTCTGCTGCCTTGCTCTTGGCACAGAATGAACTTGCAAATTAAGCTGTCTTGTAATATAATGACATTACCTTGTATTATGAATCATTTTAGAATTAGAAACATTGATCTGAATAAGAAACGAAGATTTCTTAAGAAGTGGAGATACATGTACAGCTGACATTCAGGGCCTGTATGCATATGCCTGTGGAGAATGCGTCGCACACTGTCCCAGCACTGCTGCAGTGAGCTGATTCTAAGCCTGTGTTCAACACCTGAGTCCTTTTTTCCTAAGGTTTTGAGTTACTCCAGTGGTTGCTTCAGTGGTTATCTTTTTCTCATGTTCAATTTCTTTAAAAACTTTTCTTCTTCACTGGACGTCTCAGGTGGCTTAATATTAAAATTTTATACTTGCCAGGGGCTTACTTTTCAATTAGGACAAGTCTGAAAAGTCTAGGTTAGGTGGAAGAAAGTTTTAAACACCGGGAGATGGTGGCTGGGCATGTGATGCCTCTCTAAATGTTTGATGAAGCACAGGGCTCACTTCTGGCTGCCCATGCTCTGCATGGGGCAAAAACCACATAGGGAAGGTTGCACATTTTTGGAGCAACTCGCTAAGTAAAAGTTTGGCTTGTTTCCTAAAGTGAATTCAATGCTTAAAAAACCAAAATAAAACAAAACAAAACAAAAAACCACTCTAAAACAGTTTTGGCCTTCGGTGTCCTCTTTATAAGAACTGGTTACATTCTCAGTATGGTCAACTCATTTCCCCCAACATGCCTCAAACTCACAAAATTACAAGTGGCGAGAGCTTCCTTGGCATTTCCTTGCAAATATTTCTCTCTCAGATCAAAGACACCATCCAGTCCTCTGAAGAAAACTAAGTTATGGAGCACTACAGCTGTTTTCCTCTAGCCTGAGCATACAAGAATGCAATATACTTTCCTGCATGTATTGTGCTTTAGCATTTATGAGTGTCCTTATGAGGGCAAGTTTTGAGTCACATGCTGTGTCACACTACAGGGAAGAAGAATATCAATTATATAGCATGCTTAATCATGAGAGGAAATGGATTTGACTAACTGAATATGCAAATGTCAATTCAAAATAAAATTATGAGCTCTTCCTGATGTGTAAAATGCCACTGGTGAAAAACATTTTAATATATTAGTGCTTGACTTCAGGAAAGTGTGGTTTATGAAGGGAAGAGAGAAAAAACATAAGTAATTTAATTTCTTCTTGCATTGTATTATTCTTGAAGCTGTTGGTATTTTTCTAGCTTGCAAAAGCGTAGTCGACATGAAGCTTTTAAAGCATATTTTGACATTTAAAATGCAGCTTCCTGTGCTTATGTTCACGCATGGTTTCCTGAAACGAAGGGTGGTAAGTAAATATTCACTGCTGGCTTTCCTGCCTACACCACGAGGCTGTACAGGATGGGATTTGTTGTACACAAGGACAAGCTGCTTCTGGAACCTTACACCCCCGTGCTCTAATAAATCAACAGCTGTTTGGCAAGGAGACAGGAATTTTCTTATTTACCCAAAACTTGATATTTACAGCTATTCCCCTATGGCGTGGGTGGTCACAGTTCACTTCCCGTGGCTGCTCAGTAAGAACAGCACCTCCCACCCAGTGTTAAAGTAGTCTCTGGTGGAGCATTTCTTCCAGTCCCCGTCGCAGAAGTGTTTCACTTCACGTGGCGTGGTGGGCTGGCTCAGAGAAGGGTGATGTGCTGTACTCCGAGACCATGATGCTCTCCTGAGTGGAGAAACCTAATCGCAGACAGCTTTAAAGTAGCTGGAGTGTTGGCAATCGAGGCCAGTTTCCAATGTCCTCAGGGAGTTCTGGAACCAGTCATCTAGTCAAACGGGAATGTCTCTTTGCAGGTCTTGTTTAGAGCACATGTTTGGACATCTTGTCTAATCATACCCACAAGGTCAAGCTCTGCAAGGAGATGAATAGGGAAAAAGTTTATGGACTCAGAGGTGCTGGGTGGTTTCTCCTGGGGGGAGGGCAATGACCAGCAGGGTTTCTCATGAGGGCAGCTCTTCTCCAGTGTTGTGCACACCCAAACACACAAGTTTGCTGTGTGATGCATGTGAGGCTGGTAAAAACATTAACAACAAAAGGAGGACTAGGGGGAATCTTCCTCCTTTGTTGGATGCAGGGGGAAACACGGTGACTAAGGATGAGGAAAAGGCTGAGGTACTTAACGCCTTCTTTGCCTCAGTCTTTACTAGTTTGTTGAGTACCCAGCCCCTTGAGCTGGAAGACAGGGATAGGGACCAGAATGAGACCTCCATAATCCAAGAGGAAATGGTGAGTGACCTGCTGCACCACCTAGACATACACAAGTCTGTGGCACCAGATGGGTTATACCCAAGAGTGCTGATGGAGTTGGCAGATGTGCTCACCAGACCACTCTTCATAATTTATCAGCAGTCCTGGCTAACCAGGGAGGTCCCAATAGACTGGAGATTACCAGATGTGATGCCCATCTACAAGAAGGGCCGGAAAGAGGGTCCGGGAAACTACAGACCTGTTGGTCTGGCCTCACTGCTGGGGAAGCTTATGGAGCAGATCATCTCAAATGCCATTACATACTATTTACAGGACAACCAGATGATCAGGCCCAGTCAACACGGGTTCATGAAGGGCAGGTCCTGCTTAAAGAAGATGATCTCCTTCTATGACAAAGTGACCCGCTTGGTGGATGAGGGAAAGGCTGTGGAGGTTATTTACCTAGACTTCAGTAAAGCCTTCGATACAGTTTGCCACAGCATTCTCACGAAAAAACTGTCTACCCAAGGCTTGGATAGGTGTATGCTCTGCTGGATCAAACACTGTCTGGATGGCCGGGCCCAGAGAGTGGTGGTGAATGGAGTTAAATCCAGTTGTGGTGGCCAGTCACAAGTGGCGTTCCACAGGGCTCAGTGTTGGGGCCACTCCTGTTTAATATCTTTATTAATGATCTCAACAAGGAGATTGAGAGCACCCTCAGTAAGTTTGCAGATGACACAAAGTTAGGTAGGAGTATTGATCTGCTTGACGGCACGAGGGCTCTTCAGAGGGACCTGGATAGGCTGGATCGATGGGCCAAGGCCCATGGTATGAGCTTCAACAAGGCCAAGTGCCGGGTCCTACATTTGGGCCGCAACAACCCCATGCAGTGCTACAGGCTTGGGGATGAGTGGCTGGAAAGCTGCCCAGCAGAAAAGGACCTGGGGGTGTTGGTGGACAGCTGGCTGAACATGTGCCCAGGTGGCCAAGAAGGCCAAAGGCATCCCGGCCTGCATCAGGAATAGTGTAGCCAGCAGGACTAGGGAAGTGATTTTTCCACTGTACTCCGCACTGGTGGGGCCTCACCTTGAGTGCTGTGTTCAGTTTTGGGCGCCGCAGTTTAAGAAGGACATTGAGGTGCCGGAGAGGGTCCAGAGAAAGGCAACAAAGCTGGTGATGGGTCTTGAGAATAAGTCTTATGAGGAGCGGCTGAGGGACTTGGGGTTGTTTAGTCTGAAGTAAAGGAGGCTGAGGGGAGACCTTGTTACTCTCTACAGCTACCTGAAAGGAGGTTGTAGAGAGGTGGGGGTTGGTCTCTTCTCACAAGTTACAACCGATAGGACAAGAGAAAATGGCCTCAAGATGCACCAGGGGAGGTTTAGGTTAGACATTAGGAAAAACTTCTACACTGAAAGGGTTATCAAAGACTGGAACAGGCTGCCCAGGGAAGTCATTGAATCACCATCCTTGCATGTATTTAAAAGCCATCTAGACACTGTGCTTAGGGACCTAGTTTAGAAGTGGGCCTGGTAGAGTTAGATAACGGTTGGACTTGATGATCTTAAAGGTCTTTTCCAGCCATAACAATTCTATGATTCTGTGAAAAAGCTCAGATGAGGGAAGGAGTTGTTTCTGTTTGCTGCAGGAACCCTAACAGAGGGCTAAAAGCTGGGCTGAATTTGCACAGGTGACAGGATGATATTTGGTGGACAAGTGCTAGCTGGGTCCTACTGTGTAGCCCCTAAAATCCCAAGGTTTTAAAGTATGTCCCTTGACTTTCCAGTAAATAAAACAATGTTTCTTAGAGTGTGGGATACATGGAGTGGCAGAAGCACCAGCGTGAGTGTCCAGAGTGGTGCAGATACAGGGTGACCATGTGCTCTCACGAATGCTGGGATGCCTGTGAGCTTGGTGGTTATTCCCCAGCCCTCGGGTGGTACCGTTCTCATCACGCCTTCATCTGAGTGGGGTTTGGGGTAAAGCTGATGGCTTGAATAGGAGCTGTATCTGAGCTATGGCTCTCAAACTGGAGATTTCTGCTGTGGGAAAGACAACCCATAAATAAATGAAAAGTGAAAGACGGATGAGCTGGAATGAGCTGTGAACTGACAGCTTTGTGACCGATTTTGACTTATTTCCCTTTTGCGGTCTAAAGCTGAGTGCCTCATAAATTCTTAAGACATCAAAACTGTAACTAACACAACTGAAACCATCCTAGGATCACTGGAAAGATAAAGAGCAGCAACTGTGGCTAGAAGAGACGAGACAGTGAACAGGGAATGAGTTCCCTCCTCTAAGTGGTATTTTTGGGTATTTACTTCAGTTTTGACATTATAGGTCAAATCAGCATACTGACACAATTGCGAGCATTCGAGGTCACACAGTGACAGTCCTGCAACCTAATATGGACCTAGAGATAAAAATAGTTTCACAATTTACGGTTCTGGGCTATTTTACTGACTGATCTTAAAGATCCTGGGATCCTCAAATCAATACCTACTAACCCTCTTACGCTCAGCAGCCATGAGGTGACACATGGTAGACACCATTTGGCAACCACCGACCAGTGTGCTGGTCTCAGGGGCCGTTTCATGCTTTGCTCACTGGGTAGACAGGAGGGCTGTGGGCTTTTTGGGGGGAGGAGAACGTAAAATGAGAGCAGCCACAGCGGGTCTGGTCAGAGCCCCATCCAGTCCGGCACCATGTATCTGAAAGTGGCCAAAAATGGCACCATAAGCCATAAAAACGGGTCAAACAACTTGTAGCTGAGAGGTGTCCTGAACTTGGGTTACTAGCTCTTTGTCTCAGAGCCCACAGTGCAGCTGTCTCCCGTGAGCCTGTCCTAGATCTCTTTATCCATGTACACATCTGCAACACCCTCTGGCAAGACTTGCAGCTTAAGGTTATTTAGTGAAGAGCTGGGGAAAGAATTAGAAAATGAACTACAGTAACAGTACTCCAGCTGCAACGTGATACCTAGCATCACGCAATGACCAACAAACCTTCTCTCCAGGGCACGCACAAGCCAGAGCTGCTAACTTTCCAGCAACAGTTCACTGTGCAATTGCGCGCAGCAATTTCCTGGCTGCCATCAATTCCTTTTCTTCTTTCCTCAGAAGAGCCACAGTACAGCTGACACCCAGCAACGAATTCCAGAAAAGCACTAGCCTTTCAGATGGTTGGGTTCTGGGTTTTTTGCCCCTTCACAGAAATTGTCTTTAAATAATACACTTTTGTACTATGCATTAGCAGCTTTGGAGTAGATTCCCAGGAGCCCCACACTTGCTAAGCTGAAGTCCGGCATCCCCAGTGGGACTAATTGCTTACCCAGAACTGGAGATGCCTGAAGACTCTGTACAACTATTACAAGTCTCCAACAGCTAATTCTGGTGTTTATGTACCCGTTTTTGTGTATCAAGAGCAGGCTGGTCCAAACGCTTATGTCCTTTTGTCTGTGGGTGGAACCAGTCCCTTCTGGCTCGGCATTTTCTGTGTGTGTAGAGTAGGTAGGCATAAGTCAGTCATCTCAGTCCTTCCTGGTAGATATCTTAGTTTTAGTCTTTTTATACACCTATGCCAAACAAGCAGGCATTACAAACTATTTGATGTCCTGCCCTCATGAAGCAGTCCTGGGTGCCGGACACACAGGATGTGATTCATTTTTAGGGCTTCCTGCCCCCTTCCAGCCCGCTCTCCAACCTTCCCGTAGCTCAGGTGCCTTGTCTGTGTACGCCCACACTGTTTTCTGTCTGCATTCATCAAATCTCTTATCAGAACATGCTCGGAACAATCTATTTCCATGAGTACTGTTAAATGTGCCTGAGGATATGTAACATCCACTGTTGCCTCCATACTATAAACCCCCCCCTACTGGGCCAGCTGTAGCTGTGCAGCACTATCTGGTTTCAGGCACCGCTTTGGTACAGCAAAGGGCTACAAAGATGATTAGGGAACTGGAGCATCTTTCTTATGAGGAAAGGCTGAAGGACTTGAGTCTTTTAGTCTGCAGAAGAGAAGACTGAGGGGGGATCATATCAATGCTTATAAATACTTAAAGAGAGGGTGCCAGGTGGATGGAAACAGTCTTTTTTCAGTGGTGCCCAGTGATAGGACTTGAACATAGGAAGTTCCATCTAAACATGAGGAGGAACATCTTTACTTTGAGGGTGGCAGAGCACTGGAACAGGCTGCCTAGAGAGGTTGTGGAGTCTCCCACTCTGGAGACATTCCAAACCCGCCTGGACGCCGTCCTGTGCAACCTGCTGTAGGTGACCCTGCTCTGGCGGGGGGGGTGTGTGGACTAGATGATCTCCAGAGGTCCCTTTCAACCCTGACCATTCTGTGATTGTGTGATATAAGCACTGTAACTTTTTAGAAGCCATCTTTATACAGGTACATTAAATAGTGCCAGGACATGAGTCCAGCATGGAAACTTGCCTGTCTATCCTGTCTGTTTGTTAAGATGGGCCATGACATACTTCTGGCCGGGCTGACAGCTTTCCCTTGCAGGGCTGGGGGGCTGGTGTGG
>NW_009647572.1:5885798-5907669 GCF_000708025.1 Charadrius vociferus
GCACAGGCCACCTCTGTAAGAAACAAAACTGCTCAGTTCTGAAGCCTCACTCTATTTCTCGGCCTGTGAATGCCATTCTCCTGGCCACAGCGCTGCATCTGACCCGTCTGATAGTATTTCTTTTCCTCTCGGCTTCTTTTTTTTTTTTTTTTCTTTCTTTTTCTTCCGCCCTTTCCTTCCTGGGAACAGAAGTAACCTTTCTGTTAAGGATAAATATCTTTATACTATTTTGCAAGGCAGAAGAAATCTTTAGGACTTTCAGCTATATAAACCTAATTTGTCAGTTTTTACCCCCCTCCCCATCTCTCTTAATGGATCTCTTATGCATTTATAATGTACTCAGTACCATGGTATCTAGAGACCTTATACATAATTTATAAAGCAACATTTTTTTTTTTTTTGCAAGAAGTTTCTACTTCACTTCTGGCTACTGCCAATCTCTGAATCAGGCTGTTCTCTTTGATTTGCAAAGGAAGCCAAGGTGTCTGTTTTACCCTCCTGACACAGACTGTCTTAAAGTATCCTGGCTTTGCATTTGTGGGATGGCAAAGTCAGGTTCGCGTTGATTTATTTTAGCAGCTATTAACTACAGAACTGCCTGTAATCAACAGAGCTGGCCACATTTCTCCATCAGCTTCAGCACCAGCAGGACTCAGCACTGGCAGTTCCCTAGCTCCATGCAGAACAGCATCTGAGGCAAGAGCCCAGAGTGTTTCAATACACCCTGAAATGACTATATGAAAGAGAGAAAATAATTCAGTGCCGATGAGGAGTGAAGTTGTCGTTAGTTGTAAGCAGCTGGATGCTGCAGGCACCTGTTGGGAATAGCTTCCTACTCTGTCCCGAAAAGTCCGAGTGCCGCCTTGCAGGGTGACCAACCCTTCACAAATGCCTATGGCATGTGCACATCTGGCTGTGCGAGGATGCTGTACTCGTTCTGGGCCTGACTCTCAAAATCTATAATACTGAGGGTCTTCGTTGGATTCCGGTCTCCAATCCAACATGGCGGTATGAGCGAATTTGATTTTACTCCACAGTGGTAGTGGGCAATGTATTCAGGAGCCAATGGGACCGGCAGAGTGCGGTGCTGGTGCAGCAGGGAACACTCATCAAAGCCTTTGTGGACTTTTTTTTAATAGTAAAAAAACATACTGGAATTCTTTATACTTCTTCCAATATATTAATGTATCTCATCCTACATACTAGTCAAGTGTAACTGAATATTGGATTTTCCAAGAGTCTGTTACATCTTCTTTCCCAACTGACAACTGCATTATTTCAGCAACAGAAGGCTTTTCAGAAACAGGACAATTTTCAGAGAACTCAATTTGAAAAGCTTTTTTTCAAATAACTTCTTATACCACAGTAATACCATAAACAAAATCTCTTCCCTAGGTGTGTTTAGCTTACACTTGTTTTCCAACCCTAATATATAACGGCACCTAATAAGAAACATTGTTTGAACGTTCCTACGGCTATTTACACTGATTTTTATTACCTGGATCACCAAAAAACTTACCGAGAAAACCACCCGTACGCTATGCCATGGCTGCAGACGTACCTTGGGTTGCCTGACTCCATTCGGAGAGACTTAAGAGTGGCTGCAGGGCAGCACTGTGTGGCTCTCTAGGGTTACCTCTGCATTTGAGACTGAGAGGAAAGGATCTAGAAAACTTCAATAAAAAAGGAACGCCAATTAATAAGTTGCCGAAGTAACGGATTCAATCACGAATCAGAAGGGCAAGTCAAAATTAAATTTCTTCTGTTTAAAAAAGGAACAAAAAAGTGCCACTGAATCGTCATTGTATTCAGCTGGTGAGTGTGTTACAGGCACTGCCGCTGGCGCGGTGCCCTTCTCTGCAGCTCTGCGCCCCGCATCACTGCTGACATGCCCGTCACCCCCAGCACACCAGCAGCTCTGCTTCACCTATGTTTCCCAGAGCAGTCTTCCCCGAGAGGGGCACGGCCCAGCCCCAGCTTGTTAACTGGGACTGTTTGATGAGGAGGGAGCGCAGGAACGTCCCCGGCAGTTTCTGAGAGGAGCGGAGGTGCAGAGCTGACCTCCGCAGCATTCTGCACTGTCACAGTGTCCCGATGCTTCATTCTGCCAGGCTTCATCCAGCTCAGACAGGAACCCTCCGTTAACTTTAGAGTCAGACCTTACTGGAGATGACAAGTTTGACTAAATACAAATACTCACGTAAATCAAGTCTTCAATTAAGTCTCTATAAAATAACGTCTCAAAGCATTAACAACATTTTTAGTTGTTTGTTAACTAAGTGATAAAAAAATGACAAGGTGAAAGGTGTCTTAATAATTTATGCTAGTATTTCTCATTTCTATTAAATTGTTAAACTACAGATAATCCTTAGAGTATTTTCAATAAACTCTGTTGCATTTTCTAGCTAAAAAAAAAATACTCTGAAACAAGCTGTACAGAAAAAACCCATGTAATTCAAGAGGGAGCACAGAAATTTTGGAAGTGATCAAGGCATAAACAAAAACATGAAATGGAAGTAAGCATCCAAACCAGCAAAATATATTTAAGCAATATCACAAATACACACACAAAAAAATGCATTTACAGGTCTAAAATTGGTACGTCCAGTAAAAATCCTCCCACAAAAAAGTATTTATACACAAGAAATTTAACTCCGTTCCACTGCCTACTGCTGGGAACAGAGATGCTTTACAGCTAGCACAGCATTGATTACGCCTTTGCAAAATAAAGGGAAAACTTAGGGTGAAGAAACTGTTTCTGGGAAAAACTTGAAGGCTGGACAACAACAATCACAAGGCATACAAAGCATAAGGAACTGCAAATATGCAACTCTGGTAGTGCAAAAATGAAAAAGAATGGCTTTTTTCCCCAATACTTGTTCAGAGAAAAATACTACTGTGAATTTGCAATTCAAATTCCTTTTAAAGACTTAAATTTGTAGGACTTAGTGCATTTGCATGTGTCAGCAAGGCTGATGCTATACAGGAAGTAAATGAAACAAAGTCAACATGAAATTACTGCTGTGATACAAATTTATAACAATCTTTATAACAAAATGTCTGAATATACAGTACAGAGACAAGCCTCTGAAAAAAAAGTGTAGATTTTCTCCATCCAGACAATTTATAGGCATGTTACCTCTAAAGAAAACCAACTTGTACGTACCTGATAGCATATGTAACATTCTTTGGAATTAGATTTAAATTTCTCTTTCAGGCGTTGCCCCTGTATTTCATACAGGGAACAGCAGAGGGATAACTCCTCACTCCTCATGGGGATCAGGAGCTCCTGGTGCATCATCCCTCGAGCACATGCCTGGGGCTGGGCACAGACTGGTGGAGGTCTGTGAGTGCCAGGAGCGGGAGCAAAACTCCACCTGGGAACATGGGTCACGGTTGGACACCTTGGTATAAGTTGGTGTAGAATCACGGAATTAATACTGTTGAATTCCTGAGGCTCATCATCCCACACCCTGGGTTTTACTGCGTTGTGAAACACACAAGACAGTCTCTTTGTCCAAAAAGGCCTCACAGTTTTGAATGGCTGTAAACATTTCTTTTAGTTTAAAATCAGCATTTTCACCATGTCTTTGCTGTTTAAAAAAATAATAAAATCAAAAGTAGGAATACCTTAGCTCATGTTAAAACTATTTCAAATTCAGAAAACTAGAGTACTTTAATTGAGAAAACTGAAACAAATCTGCAAACATGGGATTAGTTTTGCAAATAATCTTTTTGCTATATTTTTAGCTCACTCTTTATCTAACTTCCAGCAAACAGCTACAGATCACCTGGTCTATCCTAGAGAAAATCTAACAGTTTGATAAGTACGCTGGAAAATGTTTAATAAACAGAGGCAAAAAATCAGCACCAACTTTCACATTTGCTTCGCCCAGAGCCAGGCCCATCACTGCACTGTAGAGTGGACACTGCTCACAGTCCCAGGACTGGTCAGGAGTCCCACACTTCTCCTGTTCTACTCAATGTACAAAAAGAAAGATACGGATGATATCCATACAACTGTAACAGTAGCAGGTACAGAGTAAGTTTTACCCATTATAATTGCTGGAAGTGTCATGGTTGACACTCAAAGCTTTTCCAAAACAGAAAGGACTAACTTCGTGACTTTCAAATGTTCACAGGGTGACCATGGGGTATTACAGTGTTGCTTTACGGGGACTTTGTTAAAAATTTCCAGTGCTCAAGTTGGAACAGTTTATGATGCAATCACATGAACTTTTACTGAAATAGCAGTCAAAATAATGGTGATTTTACAAACCAAATGATTGCCTTTATGCAATCTTCTTTCTCTATACTCAAGGGCTGTTGACCAGAAATGGCTGAAAATGACTTCTGCAGAGGAGGCAGTGCTGCTCTTCTGCAACCTGATGGATGCTCATTCAGCCTAACTTCAAGTATCCAATTTCTGTGCTTGAACGAGGAGCTTAGGTACCCAGCCCAGGCTCCAGAGGACGACTTTGAACAGAAGAGCTCTAAGGTTATTCAACAGGCATAAGGGGTTTGTTTGCTTGACCTTTGGCATATGAAAGCAAAAGCAAAACAAATCCGATAGGCACAATCACAGGAAAATTCATCCTAAAATACAGATCAAATGAGCCTGTCTCTGGAAATACTTATTTCTCTTTGTTAATGAGCAGTGGAGCCCTTCAGGTCACTAGTATGGATTTAGATGTCCAGCTGTCTAGCTTTCAGACATCTGAATTGAAATGAGATGACTCCTACCTCAGACTCCCATGTTAGAAACTTAAGTTGGATACCTGAAGTTGGATGGTGCAATTACCCTCTGTCCTTACCGAGAACAGCCACCTCTCGAATCCAGGACAGAGCTGCAGTCACAGCATTTACTTAGAGAAGACCCCATGGAACTGAGTCGTGGTAGGATATCTCATCTCATCTCATCTCTCATTTCTTTATCCTCTTTTCACTTTATGGAAGGGGACAGAAAAAAGCAAAGCGGAGAGGGGGGTGGTGTCTTGCTAAACAAAGTGGTGTGATACACACTAATGAAGAAACTTACTGGCTGTCCCTTGTAAATCCTCATTTTGAAGTTAGTGGGTGCAAATTTCTCTAGCTATTGCAGATCTCATAATTTAATCACACATTTTATTTTCAGGAATTACTAACAGGTACCAGTGTTAGCAGATTCTCTATCTTAGCTGGCTAAACAGTTCAAATGGAATTGGAAAAAACCTTGGTGGCAAAGACTTAAGGAGCTCCTAAAGTCTTTTCAGTTCTTTAAATAAAAAAATTAATAAGTTATAGTTTAGACAAATATCAGCTAATGCCTAAGACTTTTATTAAAATACTGATGGAAACAGAAAAAAGTAAACTCTAGGTCTACTGGATTGCACGCACATATGCAAAAAAAACACCAAAAATGGTACTGTCTTAGCTGCTTAGTTGTTTCACTCCTTATTTTCTGCACTTGAGAAAACAAGACCAGAAAGTGATGCAGCTGCTCTGACTGAAGAAGAAAGGCTGGGGCAGGATTTCTGGAGTCCCATCCAGCTTTGTAAGTAGAAGGATTAAGATTAGGACCTTGTGGCTAGGAGAAGAGAGTTGAGGAATACCCAGGATTCACTCCTGTGCTGAGGGAATAATTTATTCTTTCTGACAAACTTTGCTCTTGATTTTAACAGATAATGAATGCATCGGTGCAATTCTGTACCCAGCATTTAATAGAATCAAGGTCTTGGGCACAGCAAAGACTTCAGACAAACATGGAAGCAAGACAACACTTGTACTTCCATTTTTTATCTATGGATTATTTTCTTTGTTAAATTCCTTGGCTTTTGTTGTTTGTTTTGTTTTTTTGTTTTTCTTCAGGGTAGCTTCTCAAAATACAAACTAGTAAGAGTGTGGAAAAGACAGAAGCACCTCACCACGTGAGGGAAAAACTCTCAGTGCACTTTTTATGCCATATATGAATTAACTACTGGGAATATTTATAAAAAAGAAAAGATCACCAACAAGATACTGAATTTTGAAAGTAACAAGGAGAGTTTTTAAAACTGCACTTCAGAAAACATTGTCTGAGCAGCATCAGAACATTAGAGGGTTGTGTGATTTGCTTGTTTTCTGTGGCAAATTTCCACTGATGGCAGTAGAGAACTGAGGCAGGGTCTGAAAATGTAAAAGCAAATAGAACTAAAGATTCTTGGTAACTACTTACCTACAATGGCTATTAATTCTTCTATTTTTTTGGCTCAGTGCTGTTTTATAATACCCTTGACCCCACCATGTAATTTTAAGGACATATAAATTGATTTGAGTATTAGCTTGGTTCCTTTCCTGTATTTGAACCTCATAGTGGATACAAATGGCAAACCACCATGCTATACCCTTCACAGGAGCTGCTGGCCATCAAACTGGTGACTGAACAAAGGCTGCTTTAAGTAATGTATATGAACATCGAACTGTCTCCAAAATGCATGGTCATATTAAATAAGTCTCTTACATATGTACATACAGACCAGTAACAAAACTCAAATATCACAGTCCTACCCTCTTCTGTTTAAGATCGCAGTTTTTAACTGTTGCATATACCGTAGCTGCTCAAAGAGCTCAATAAAGTGAGTGTAGCAGACCTTTTCAGAGAAAAATAGTCATATAAAAAGTTGCAAGTACAGCAAAGTGAGAAAGTTCCCAGAGGTCTCACTTAATTTCCTCTTTGGTTCCTAATTAGGATTTTACGAGTTTGAAACCCTGTCCTGTGTCCAGCACTGTGGGAAGAAACCAACTCATTTTCAATCTTTTCAAGCACCTAAAGCATGCTTTACATACCCAGAACAGATTTAGACCACAAAACCAGTTTGCCAAATGTACTAATGGATAGGTGACACGTGGGAAGTATATCATCCAGTGTTTGGCAACATCGCTTCCCGTTGGCAAATGCAAAGTGTAGTCACTCCAGTGTTTTGACACACCGTACACCGCTTTCACTGTACGTCCCTTTTCGGACCAGCTGATATTGCTGTCGGGGTTACAGTTGTACTCAACCCATTGCCTGGTGAAGTCACCAAGCTGCGGAGGGTCTGCTTCCTCAATGTCTACAACTCTGGCCATTTCTGCTCCTTGCACGGCAACATACTGGTCATTTACTTTTCTTACTTCTTTAACCCAAGGCTGAGAGTTCTCACAGTCTAAAACGATGATGAGTCGAGAACAAAAAGTGCCGTTCTTTTCTCTCCACCACTCCAGAAGTGTGTCAAGTCGTAAAGCATCACCTCCTGCCACAAGGAGAAAGTATTTTAAGATTAGCAGGAAGAAACAGAAGCCTCTAGAATTTTGACTGCAGGTTCCAAGAACCCCTTATTTTAACAACATGGACCGAAGCAATAGAAGCTTTCAACTGATCCTCCCTGCTTGTAGATGTTGCAGGTCTCCAGAGAGATAGTAACTGATTCCACCTGACTTGCTGTGGCAGATGAGGCCCTTAACTCACCCTTGATTAAAAAAGAAAAAAAAAAAAAAAGAATCCCTCACAGGGTGAAAGAAATTACAGCCTGCTGAAGGGATACCTGGACATAGCTAAACAAGGGAAGAAAACCAGAAATAGAGTTTATTTTGTATTAAATTCTTAATAATTTTAATTGAAAAAGCACTCTTTTTAATATGTTTTTATTAATACTTGAAGGACTCCTCTTTTAAGGAAAAGAGAGGACTTTTGAACATAACACATGCTAACAGTTTCAAAGCACAAAGAGAAAGCCACGTAAAGGCATAACCATCACTTTGGCTTGAAAAAATCATGTGACCAGAATAGGAGAGATTCACTCTATAAACATAGTTGTCTTCAGAGCTTCAAGAAAATTAAAATGGATTTGTATGGATTTGTAGCTCAGAGTTAAAGCTTTGGGCATGCTATCTCAGTTAAAATAAAAGCAAAATTACAGGGCTACAACTTTATCCAAAAAAGTTGCAAACCTGGAAAATTTAGAACCAAAGACAATCTTAATATACAAACCTACAGCAATGACTTGTCTTGGTACACGATCCCCAAATTGCTGTAGTTATTTACAGAAGAGACTTATATAGAAGCTGCTTCCCTTTTCTAGGTAAGCTTTCTGTGTCCATTAGCAGTAAAAATTTCTTTATTTGTTCATGTTTTAGAGGATTATAAATAAGTTTTATTTTACTGTAACTATGCAGGGCTGCAGGTGATTTCAAAACAGTACCGGACAGAACTGCCCAAAGAAAACCATGTCATCCTTCACCCCCCCCCCCCCCACATGCTCAGCTTCTAACCCTACTGACCTCAAACGCATGGAGTCATTGTCCAGCACAAGATTTAGGCACCAAGCTGTGTAAGAAATCCACGTGTCTGGCCACAGCTGGCCTTTGGCAGGTTTCGCAGGCAGTTAAGCCAACGGTTTCAGCAACAGAGAGAAAGCTTTATTAGCCCAGCTCTTGCCTTTGCCTTCACTCAGAGAATATGACCTCCCAGGTCGTTTGACTGCTCATACTTTATGCATGACTAGTTAACAGTTTCTTTTATACATATCTCAGCTTCCAACAACAGAGAAACATTATTAGTGAACTAATAAATCCAGTAAGTCTCCTTTAAAAGATGTCACTACAAAGCAAAGACTACATTGCTACTGCTGTGCTGTATCACGGCATAAGCTGGCAAAGAGACACTACTTATTCTATTAGATCTGAATGTTGTATTTCATTGTTGCCGTCTCTGTTCATCCTCTTCAGAGGTCAGAGGACGGTACATATTACTGGAGCTGATGAGCAAATGTTCCATCTGTCACAAAATGCCACTGTCCAATACACGCAGCACAATTACACAACCAAACAGCATTCATCTTTTCAGTTTATACTTCAAGTTACATTCAGGAGCAGTGCTATCTGGAAGAAGTATCAGGTTGCACTCCATGATTTATCTAAAATTAATCACAAAACAGGATGCAAGATATGTGACAGCTGCCTGTTCCTTTTATGTGACTATACAGATCTCCAAGTATAAACTGAAGACGTGCTTGGATAGAGAACTGAAAAAGAGCTTTGTGAGAAAGCTGAACACCAGTGCATTTACATGCTATATCTTATAGCACAGAAACTTTCTTTTTATTTTAACGGTGACCTTGGCCCTTATTCTAAAAGTGAAAACAGAGTTTAATTTAGGCTATACCTACCTGAACAGATATACAGAGACCTGAGCTACCCTGTCACACTCCAGGCTGGCCAGATAGGCAGGACTGGGCTGAAAGCTGTCCAATTTTTACAGCAACATTTGGCTCTATATACGCTATAACCGTGTCTGTGCTGCCGGCTGGAGCACGGGTGGGAGGCAGAGTTTTGCTGCTAGCCTGCTCCACACAACGTGTGGACACACTCAGCAATTGCACGGGGCGGCAGCTGCTCTTACAGACAAACCACCCTACTCTCACAGAAGTCACTGAGCCACCCTGGCATACACTGCGGTACATCACTCACGCTAACCTCAGAGCACAGCTGTGGCTTTTTTAAATCACCGAGATTTTTTGAGAAAAAATACACACTGCTCTTCAGCAGGTCTAACGGTTCAGGCATGGAGTTGCACCTAAGCAGGTATACAGCCTCCCAGATGAAAACTGACCTCTGCCTGAACACACGCAAAACTAGCATATGTCTGCACTGTTGAAGAGCACATGCCACTGGAGAGAGATTCTTGACAAACAGCCAGGGGCTCGCAGGCAGACTGCTATCCAAGAGAACTAATTCTGTCCCAGGAAGAAAAAAAGTTGCAAATTTTCAACGTATTTACTACAAGATTCACTTTTTGCACACAGCAACCTCAGAAGCCCAGTTCCATATAGCGGGAGAGCAAGGCTAATCCTATCAATGATTTGAGAACTTCAGTAGGTTTACCAAAGAATACAGTTGAGATAGGACTGCCTATCATAAAGAGATCAAGAACAGGCCAAGAAAAGGGGAAATGGTGAAGTCTATGCCAAGCATACCATAAGGCATTAAACTGGCACTTTATATAGGGGTTTGTAGTCTTGAGGCTACGCTGCACCCACAGGGACTCCCAAACTCTAGGATGTCAGCAAACCATAGCTGTTTTCAGAATACAAGGTTTGCTAGATGTTTGAAGACCTGCTTTTCTAGTGTGGATTGTATGCCTGCCTCCTATTTCTTTTATCAATTCCAACTTTTACAAAAGAAGTAACAGGGCACATCTTAAGGACGTAAGTGCAGTCCTTCATGACAGCCTGACGCAGTGACACAACACTGTATAATTCGCTCTGCCATGTCCAGGGAATGACAAGAGATTATGCTCATTCATTACGGTGAACAAATATTCCTCAAAATACAGGGGACATCTGTCTCTAGAGCAGGAGGGGATCATTTCCATTTTACTTTTCTGGAAAAAAAAAGTGATCTTTAAAGTTAACTTGTTGAATTGTAAGGGGAGTATGAAGTCATGTTTAAACCTGTAAGCATACCTTTGGGGTAAACAATATTTAAACAATTTTGAGAAAAAGTGTAAGATTAGTAAGCTGCAAAAGGATTTTTATCAAACTGACTGAATACTAAAATGAGACAGAAGTAAATGAAGTAACGTAACTGACTGTCATACAGAGCAAGGTTAGGAAAGAGCTGGTTCTTTACATCAAGTTAACTGCATACAAAAGGGGCTTCTGCATTTCTCCATTTTCTCCACCAGCAGAGGTAGTCAGCCTGCAACCTCGCCTATTTTGATGATTCCTCGTAGCCCCTGAATCTCTTAACAGCCATGTTCTGTATTTCTCTTTCCTTTCTTCCTTCCCTGCCAGAAGCTTGTATAACTGTTCTCCAACGACTAGTGGTTCTTTGCCATTCTGGACTGTCAGATAATAAATGTGACCAAAACTTCAAAGCTTCACAATACAGCATGATTTTTTACAGAAAGAATTAATTGATTTGGAAATTTTATCAATACCAAAACTATTATTAAAAAAGTTTCCCAAGCAGTTACCTGCCAGTGCCCATTCACCAGTGCCATGTGAGTGACCACTATAATATAAAATGTAGGTATCATGTCTGGGCCCATCTGCTGTCCGAAGTTCAAGAAAAGACTTGATCTTGGAGTGAAGGGTATCAAAGGTCAGTCCGCTCGTAGAGTAATCGCAACCATATGTCTCAATCATGTGATATGCAAAAAATCTTTGGATGGCATTAAGCATGCCAGTAGACCTCAGATTTAACTCTTGCACATGCTCAGGCGGAAGAAGAGTTGGCTGGCCATCAGGACTACAGAAAAGAAAAACAGTTATGATTATGAATTATTTCATGCTTAGTGGACTTTTAGCAACTGGTGATTTTTTTTCCCCTGTGCATATTTCCTCTGCTAGGAAGTAGCACTGTTCTAAATTCAAATTTACTTGAAATGTACAGTTTATGAACAATTCAAAATACTGTATTTGAGTGAGGGACCACTATCTCCCCCTCCCTTCTGTCACATTTCACTTCAAAGGGTATTCCTTACACAGCCCCATGCTATTCCTGCAGCTGCGAGACAGAAGGAGAGAGAGAGAGGAGCTGCGATGTGAACATGCTGCGCTTCTACGATTTCATTAAGTTCCACTGAAAGAGCACTGCCTTCAGACAGACATTTGTTCACACACAACTGGAAAGGAGCACAGGGAGAATGAGTGTTAGTCTGCACAAAACATCACGCAAATCAGTTTCCAATAACAGACTAAAGAGAAATCCGAGTACACGTTTTGCTCAGATATTTTGAATTAATTTCCCTGTGTTCCAAACTAGCTGTTATTCAATATAGTACTCACACAAACACAGTAATTCTTACTTGTGTGTGCTGTTCAGATGCTGATCTTTCAGCGTAAGAAATGTTTCAGATGATGGTACTCACTGCTTATAACATGAAAGTTCTAAGAAAATTACAAACTAGGCCTGGAACAAACCACGTATGTATAGATGTGTATGTGTGTATATATGAATATGCATATATACCAAGAGTCCCTGTGTTCCCTGGGCATTGGACAGATTTTGTGGATGAAAATGTGGAGATGGTCTTACTCTACTAATAGAAAACACAACTTCTTTGTTTTAATATATTTATGTATGTGTGTATTCTTCATGTATTTTGTTTGCAAATCAGTGTGTAAAGCTACCCGCTTTCATTTTTGGTCTTGCTAATTAAATTTTGCACCTCCTCACTTGTCTAGTGTCTTCATGAAGACTGACATTTCACTACTACAATTATATTGAATACATCATCATTACTGTTTGTCTTAGCAAGTGAAGACTGGACCCACTACTGAAACAGTCAAGCTTTGTTAATAAGGACGTTTAGTTCTGTCAGGTCCTAAACAGTTGCTCAAGAGTATCTCATTCACTCAGAAATTAGAGGGAACTGCCAGAGCCAGAATAACATAACACAATGAAAGAATTAAATTATTGCCATGGAAACAAAAAGAATTTATTTCTATTGTAATGTAAATTTTGAAAATTTAGTTTTTTAATCCCTAACAATAATTGACTACATAGATTTTTTTTTTTTAGAAGAGTGCCCAGCTGAAGACTGTAGATCGAAGACTAGAAAATTTGTTTTTACAGTATATTACACTATTTAAGATACAGTGATCTAAGATTAGCACACTACCTTCTGTTTCTTTGCCCGTCATTTTTTTTTCCCTATTCACCAAATCCACTACACACACTGCAAGCTGGGCAGTCTTCATAAATTGGGCAGTTCTATTTTTAAGCCCCTCATTTCAACTTACCCCTCTGCTTCTCTTGTAACTCAAATAGATAACTTACATAGCTCTTGTTTTATCGTTTAGAAAAAAAGGTGTACACACAATTTTAATTATACGGCTAAAGCAGCATTTGCAAGTTTAAGGCTTCTAAGGAAAACACACACACGGGCAAATAATAATAGTACAATCCCTCCACCCCCAAGCATTTCTCATATGGTAACATTTATATTGCAACAAAAATCAGCTGTAAATTCACAATACCAATAACTGACATGTAGTCCACTCGCAAATCTAATTTCAGTGTCCTTTAAATGTAGACACCATCACACTTAATAGAATTAAAAATTGTTTTAAACTGATCTGTCCAGTTTGTTAAATCTCCTGTTATAAAATATCTGCACTCAGTCAAATGCCCCAATCATCCTTTGTGTGAGATATGGAATGCGGAATCTGCCTATGCACGATTGGTGCCTAAAGCATTCATTGGCTTTCTAAAAGCAAATTAGATACATATGAAAAGGTGGAACTGAAGTTACTCATTCCTTTTGGAAGGTGAGGAAAATGAAAAATTCAGTATCCGTCTATTATTTAAATTTGTATGTAATTATTGAAAAATACAAGCAACAGCACTGCATTGCCTCTATGAGCTAACAATACGCTTACACTACCGTGAAGTTGAAATACATGGCAACTATACCTGCAAAAGTTGGTGGGAATCACAACGGCATACCCAACACACGTTCCTCCCAGGCAGTTTCCCAGCTCATGGAAAAGCCCATGAGCCATGGACTCCAGAGGTAAAACGATGAGAAATGCACTCATGAAGATCCCATTGGTTGGCTAAAAAGAAAACAGACAGATTTAGGTATTGCATGGAAAATCCTTCCTATCTGTTGGTTATGGTTTTATGAATAATTCCCTGTGTTTGATCAAACATATTTGGGTCCTGAAACATGCAAGTTATTACAAGTAATGTATACTTTTTTCCCCACATATTACATGGTGAAGTACCCCAAAAACAATGAAAGGCCAATCTGGGGAGAAGGTGGCTGGTAAGCAGCGATCACTCTTCTGAAAAGAATGCATTTGAAAACACTAACAGCACAGGACTTAGGTTTAAAAGCCATGACCATAGCTTAGCTTTACCCATTTAAGCAGGAAAATCAAATGCCAAAAAATTATATATGTGCATAAAATAAGTGTATCTGTAAATATCTGCAGGATCAGGCCTTAATCAGTAAGCACAACAAAGAATATTATGTACCTAGCATCCGATGATAGCATACTATATTGCATCATTAAAAATATAGATGTAACTACTCCTGCTCTTCAATGCCAAGACTTTTTAAAATATCCATCGTGGAATACTATGTATCACACAGACCATGACTTGTGAGAACATTTATGAACATCATTGCAATTAAAAAGACAATTCTTTGTCAGCTACATAAATATCAGATGAAAGAGACAGACATCCACTACATGACTTCATAGCCTTCACACAGCTTTGTGTTTTGTGCATTGAGCTTTCCTGTTTTGTAGGTAAAATGCAGTTTTGGAAAACATTACCCTCACTGATACATAGATGATTTCTGTAAACAAAAAAAAAAAAAGTTTCAAAAGTTAACTAGTCAACCACTAGTACTAGTAAAATAAAAACAGACTTCCGAAATACCAGCTGTCACCGAGAGGCAGAACAGATACAGACTCATTTTAACTATTTTAACATGATGTGACTGGGTTTAATGAGGCATTAAATGCTTTAGGAAAGGTAGAAACAGTATTATAATATATAGCTAACCAGGAACTTTAATATCCATGGTGCAGTTATTACATATTAAAGTTTGTTATGTATCAAATGAAATAAATTCATAGCTATGTATTTCTGTCCTGAGAAGAGTTCTGTGGCCTCTGACCACATCTATGTTGTATTTGCCTTCTTTGCATAGATCTACAATATTATTTTTTTTTTATATATGGATATTGCCTTATTGTTCAACACTTAGTGATTTGATGTGAACTAGTAGTTCAACTTAACACAGAGACAAAGGTAAATAACTATGTTCAGCTTTTAAACATGTAAATATTACACAACTTAGTCTGAAAGAACAGCTTTACCCATCTAATGTGCTTCCTGACCTAAAAAAGAATACCGTTTGCCATTATACTTCTGATAGAAGAATTTCACCTATGTGTCCTTGAAATGACGACAGCAATACTTTTAACCACAAATAAACACTAGGATATGATATTAACTGATAGCATTATTAACTGATAGCACTATTCTCAAATAACTGGTAACTGATAGCATTATTCTCAAATTCCAACACCTGAAACCACTATAAAACTATATCCAGCTCCTATTATGCTTTATACAATTCATGACAAATGAAAAGTTTATTTATTTAGCTTGTAGCTCTCAAGGACATCAGCACACGAGATGCTGAGTAGACATCAAATCCTGTTACAGAACAACCACGGAGGGCCTCCCTTCACCCACAGCCCTGCACAGCTTATCACAAAAGTGCAATTAATATGCTCACTGACTTGCTAACATTCGAGCTACAAAACTGGTTCGGATATAAGATGTCCATCAAGAGGTGGTAATGCTAGTGTTAATACTGCAATCCGATTTCATGTGGTATAATGTTATTTGATGTTTTGTGCTAATAATTTGAATCTACAAGGAGCAATGCGTGCCTACGAAGCACACATACATTATAGGAGATTCACAATCACTTTTACATACATCATTTTCTTAGCCATCTCAGGAGGTACTTTGCATCACTCCAGACATATGCCCTTCCCTACCCCAGCCTCGCTACACTCAGAGGGTCAGGATCAGTGAGCAGATGGAACGTATTGATGACAAGTGCAGAGAAGCATTCGCATAGTGATTCTCAAGTTTTGTGTCAGAGAATTAGGATATTCAGAATTAATTTGCCCCAAATCCATACAATTACCTGAAATCACCAGAAGACAAGAAAGCTTAAAACATTTTAAGAATTATGGTGCAACCTCAACTTGTTTTGTTGTCAGTAAGGAGAAAAAAATCCTATAATTAATACAATATAATTTTTGTTTCAAATGTATCAGCAGAAAGTGCTCATTTTTGTTGCTCAGTTTTTGAAATGCACTCTGAAAATGAAAAGGACTCAGCAGTGGCAATAAAAACTTATAAAGATTTGGTTAGTTTCCATTCTATAGAAACCTTGTAAAATATATGACTGATGAAATAGTGGAGCGCTCTAGCTAAATTAGTTTCAAGATTTGGAGGCTTACTTTTGCAACTGTAGATACCAGAAGGATAATTTGCTTTAAATTAAAAAAAGAAAAAAAAAAAAAAAAAAAAGGAAGACTTGGATCCTGCAGAAACTGAAGTTCTTGTCTGGCAAAGCTTCCTATTCACGATTGGTTAGTTAGAGGATTTTCTAAACCTTGGAAAGACTGAACACATGGACCAGGAAGTATTGTAATGCATTTTTATGAGAAATTCAGCTTTTCCATCATATATAAATATGACTTTTCTTAGATCCTGTTAGAGCAAACTGCTCTTACATTGCATTAGTGTTTTGATTCCAGTGAACACATTATAAAATAAAAAACACTTGCCCATAAAAACTACAGCTATCATAATATCCTAAAGAATACTATCATTACTTTACAAAATTTTATTGTAAAATTTTTCTTACAACATGCCATGTTGTTCTAAACATTCCCTGCATTTCCTTAATCCCCTGAAACATATGCAAGTTATTAAGCCTACAGTGTTTTGCAATAACAGAACTTGAGATCACCACAAAGATTAATAGTTTTCACCAAACTTCGGATTGAGTCTGACTTCTGAAAAAAAAAAAAAAAATTACATTTAATTGTTGAAATTACTCCTACTAATATGAAGATACTGGCAAGAAAATTCATAAGTACTTGTGAGATAAGGGTCCCACAGAGAAACTGTAAGGATCATCTCAGTGATCCATCTTGCTCTGCATCCTGATTTTGGTTTGTACCAAATACTAAAGAGGAATGGGAAATATGTTATGTAGTGTTATGAATCAACTCAGCTCTGTCTGACGGTTCAACTCCATCTTCATTTAGTGGCCATCTTAAAGTAGGAAAGTACTGTTAGTATGGATATTTTACATGTATAAACATCTATCTAATGCAAAGATGCCGGCACTTGCTTTCAGCACTTTTTCAGCAGTTTTGATTTAGAAGAAATATATCACTAACAAATATAAGAATGATTAATGATGTTTAGAGAAGCTCCTTAGTAAGATAATGAAGTATTATAATTCAGCGTTGAAAAAAAAAAAAAGACTGATGACATTTTAAAATACCTAAACTACAAGAACTTGAAGTAGCAAAAAAATAATACCTAATTAAGTTAGTAATTACTGTAAATTCTAAGATAGGTCCCTCTTTTAAGATACCAGGTGGAGACTGCCAGTGCTTTACTAAATCCAAAAGATTTGATGACTGGTCCTCAATGGAGCAGATGGCCATGGATGCATAGGTGAAAACAGAAAGGGATTTTGTTCTTTCATCTATTCAACCAACCCATTTTCATTCTGTTTTCAACTGTACTGGCAATCTCAGCCTGAAGTACATCCCTGTACTTGAAGTGCCTGCTGATTCCAGACAGACTGCTCAAAAAGCAAACAGAAGATGGGGACCATGTCAGCAATCCCACTGAAAACATGAGAAGCCATTTAATCTCTTAATCTTTGGGGTTTTTTGCCTTTGTCTTCTTCTAAATGAATATTTAGGAAATACACAGTGTGTTCTCATTTCAAATAAGGTAAAAGAATATACATCTTGCCTCTGTTGACTGAAATGACAGACAATAAAAGATTGGCGAGATTCACTAGTAGTATTATCTTTCCACTTTCTTTCTTTAGTTTTTCAAGCAATGCTTATTGTTAAGTGTAACTGGTAAAATACCAGAAGAATTTACAGGTATTTTACAGCCAAGATATATAATTTTACATTCATGTATATATGTTCATATATTCCACTATCAAGGAGTAAAGCACTGTCGGAAGTGGAACCATTCCGGAACTGTATTTAACAATGGAGCATTACTGACACATGACTGATGAAAATAACAAGGAGAAAGAAAAAAAAAAACAAAAAACCAAAAGAAACACTTGTTTAAATTGGAAACCAGTTACAAAGACCTGTAGAAGAGCCCTTCTGATTAAAATAGAAATAAATTACTAAACATGTGTCAACTAAGATGATCGCGGAATCACTGAATGGTTGAAGTTGGAAGGTCTCTGGAAATCATCTGGTCCAACCTGCTGCTCAAGCAGGGCCACCTGGAACAGGCTGCCCAAGATTACAGTATCGGACTGACAACTGAGGAGGCTCACAAAGATGTCTTTGTGTATTTCCAAGCAAAATTTCTGCCCTGCTTTCCATCATCCAAGTTTAATAATATTTACTTATTTTTGCATATCCATACACACACACACACACAAGTAAATATAAACTAAACAGTTCTGCTTAGCTCCTCTGCAGTGATTCTGCAATAACAAAGTATATGCTCCATGATGGAGAAGGCTCAGGAGAAAAAGGATAATGTGATAACTAATCTACAAATATTTGATGGATAGCTTATTCCAAATGAAAACAAGATATGTATGTTACAGGTAAAAAGAAGCTTAAAGACAAAATTTGTAAAGTTATAATGTAGAATAACTAGCAGACAAAACAGTCTTATAACAAGCTACTGAATGAAAGAACAGTCTCTGGAGAACAATAAATAATCCATTACTTCTAACTATTAAAACAGCACTGGGAAAATCTAGAAAACAGTTTGCAGAAAATAGTTGTCATGTTCACTGGCAGACGGATTTAATGTGTTATGTTTCCCATCCTTGACTCCTGTTCTAACCACGGGAAAGCCTGTGCTTTAGTCTACATGCATTTGTCCCAGCAAAACCAGAAGTGGTTGTCAATTTAAAAGCACACTAAATGGCTTTCTGATTATTTTTTTTTTTAATATAAAAATTTGAATTCTGAAATTAATGAGACTTTGACAGCAAGCTTAACACATAGAATCATAGAATGGTTTAGATTGGAAAGGACCTTGAAGATCATCGAGTTCCAACCCATAAACTTAAACATAAATCAGATACTTTAGACTAACAGTGAAGACCTCCTTTCTCTTGTCATCAGAGATCCCCTTCATGACCAAAGGGCCTCTGGAAGTGGTGGTGACAGCAGCAAGGTGTGCTGCCACTGTGGATGTGTGCAGGAAGGCTGACACAGCCCTCTGGACACAAGTGGAGAGGTAGAGAGCCAAGAAGCACCTACTGCAGAGAGAAAGATGGGCAGCAAAAATAAACAGGAGAGCGCGCAGGTTTGAGGAGAAATGATGAGCAGTGAGCAAGGGGGATTTAGGATCCAGCTTAAGAGATAACAAAACAGTGGGGACAGAGAGAAGAATAGTATTGCAAAAGAAATTGAACAGACAAGTCTGTGAAGAAATAGCGAGGCACAGATATGCAAGTCAAATCGGCAAGGAGGGAAAACTGATGGTGAGGAAAAGAGGGGCACTAAAGATGACCAGACAGAGAGGAATAAAAAAACAAAAGCAGGAGTGGCATGGCTATTTGAGAAAATATGGAGAGAAGATGCAGCAGGGCCTCTGGGGGAAAAAAAGAAAAAAAAAATCAAACTGGACAAGCAAAGCCTGCAGAGGACTGGATTAAAAATACGAGTCAGGAAGAAAAGCAGGGCAAAAATGAAGGAGAAAGACTGGATATAATTTGCATTCAAAAAAGTTATTTACTCTGTGATGTTAACACAAGTATGTGCAGGTAAATATAGATTTTACTTAGAAAACTTCTTACTATTCAGAAAATAATCTTGGTTTTCGAGAAGTTAAAAGAAGTCATAGAAGTTAAAAAAAAAAAGTCATAGAATCACAGAATGCTTTAGGTTGGAACCACTAGACCAGGCTGCTCAAAGCCCCATCCAGCCTGGCCTTGAATGCTTCTAGGGATGCGGCATCCACAGCTTCCCTGGGCAACCTGTTCCAGTGCCTCACCACCCTCAGAGTGAAAAACTTCTTCCTGATATCTAATCTAAATCCCCTCTCTTCCAGTTTGAAGCCATTACCCCTTGTCCGATCACTACATGGCCTTGTAAAAGGTCCCTCTCCAACTTTCTTCTAGATCCCCTTCAGATACCATCACTCCCCACCTTCAATTTTACTATGGCATTGTAAATTAAGCTTTCAAGAAACACCAGGCAATCACACCATAATAAAGACTACAAAATCACTAACTTTCTCCAAAACAAGAAAATACTCACACATACAATAAACTAACTTTTCTTTCATGAATAATTCAAGTTCAACATTACTGTCCATTTAAGTACAAGTACTCAAGAACATCATGAATACTATTATTTTACTAACCCATAAAATTCATTAAGAACAAGAACAATGTACTGAAAATTCTTTATTCCATTACTTTACCCGACTCCAACATAGTTAATTTTTCTCTTGGTAATATTAAATACAGGTCTTCCAGGGATAATAATTCTCTTTGGCCAGTAATTCAGAAAAACTGTACTGTTACCTTGGCATAGAGCACTTACTTAACAAAATCTGATTTTAAATTTCTGAGAGAAAGATTCCTCCAAACCTTTCCAAGATCTTTGCTTGCAAATTCCAAGATTTCCATCTGCAAATCTGTCATCATTTTATTGGCTTCTGAAAGAAGTAATGCCTGAGACATTTGCATTACTTCTGCTGGGTCTTGTCCCATCCAAAAGCTTAAGTATGGACAGGCACGTGAGTAATTGCTGAAATGAGTAAGTTGGAGTTAAAGAGTCTATTGATCTCACTGAAATTACTCAGACTAATGTAAAGGCAGGTACAGTACACTTCCTGCAGGTTTTGCAAGGGAAATTTAATGTATTCCTACTGACAAGTCAAGGTGTCTTTCCACTCCAGTTAAAGCAGGGATTATTCTCAGAGGCAGACCACGTCCCAAGTGAAACATGCCCCACTGAAAAGCTGTTACTCCATTTGTGACGGCGGCCAGCTTTATCAAATTATTTTTACACTTCTTGTGCTTCCTGAGCCCATCCTCCAGTTTCAGACAGACCTGGCGATTCTGCTCCTCACATGTAAAGCTTGATCTGTTGGAGAGAGATTCTGCTTTCAGGAGCCACAGTTCTTCCCAAGCACATATTGAAGCATCAGGAATAGAGATTTTCAACCTGTGGCTTATTATAAGAGCTAAGCACCCCTTAAAGAAAGGTCTTTGGCTAAGAGGACTTCCAGCCTCAACAATTCTGTGTAAGTCACAAAACTACTGTGTACAACAGCGAGTTAACTGACCTCACTTTAAAGGCCGTTCCACAAAAGGTGATTCAATATTTTTCTGGCAATTTTAATCAAACAGGCTACTTCTAGTCACCAATTAGCAGACAACTGTCTCTTTAGATCTTGACCTTTCATACACTTCAGATTTGTATGATGC
The DNA here is from genome assembly GCF_000708025.1 of Charadrius vociferus. NCBI lineage: Eukaryota > Metazoa > Chordata > Aves > Charadriiformes > Charadriidae > Charadrius > Charadrius vociferus. The sequence goes on from NW_009647572.1 coordinate 5,907,019, forward strand.
ACAGATATTACAGATATTAAAAACGCTAAAAGGGCGTATATAATGTGCCTGTAACAAAGCTTTCCATAAAACAGAATCCCTCCCTTCCACCACTCCATTTCTGGCTGTAACCTAACACACAGAGCTGAGCTAGACTTTTTATATGCTAATTATTTATAGCTGACTGTTAGGAAGTACCTTTCCAAGGCTCAGGTTTTTAGCCAATTCTATTCATTATATAGGATGTCAAATGGCAGACCATGAAGTGATTTCAAGCCACCTCTCTTATCAAATGCAGCATCATTAAAGAGGCTTTCAGTACTTTTTCAGAGTGAGGAAAGGTATAAATAAAAAATGTTTCACCTTCCAGGTGACACTTAACAGATTTCACATATAATTAGCACTTACTAAAACGACCACAGAAATCCCAAACCGAAGTTGCAAAGACTGAAAACTGTTAACACATACAAAAATGTTTTAAACAACTCTAAAAAGAGCAAACACATTTTCAGGGAGTGGTGACTGAGGAATACTTAGCATTACTAAGAGAACATAAGGAAAAAATATGTTGAAAATTTAAGTAAAAAAAATATTCCATAATATAAGAATGTAAGAGGTGGCTGTATTAGGCTGCATCAAAGGTCCCTCTAGAAGAATGTGTGGTCTCCAGAA
>NW_009647572.1:5907727-5915670 GCF_000708025.1 Charadrius vociferus
GCACCAACCATTGGTGTCTCAAGGACCTCCTGAGTCAGACGTGGTTTCCATATAGTACATAAACCTCAGTGAATTTGTTTCCATGAACTTGTCCAGCTTCCTCCTGAACGTCTGCAACCGCTCAGCACACACAGCATGCCATAATACCCAACCTCAGAGCTAACTCAGTGCTGTATGAGGAACTATTCTCACCTGTCTGGCTCTAACCTGCTCCTTGCCAACTTTATTCCCCTCAACTTTCGCACTGGAACTGATCATTTATTGTCTCTTACTGTCTACCTTCTCCCACATCACATGTATGTTCATCATATTCTCACTTAGTTTTCTCTTTTCCTGGTTGAAGCATCCTTGTTTACTCATTCCCTCCACGTATACTGTTTCCTGTCTATAATGAATTTCGTCGCCCTTCTCTGAAGCTTCCCATGTTTTCTTATCTATAGGAAGGCAAGTAAGAATTGCACAGTTATTCAAAATACAAAAGCCCTGGATTTATACAGTGACATAGTGATACCTCCAGTCCTAATAATTCCCAATATTTAATTTGTTTTTTTTAACCACTAATAAACATTAAGTTGATGTTTTCATGGAAAGGCATCTAACAAAGCCCTAAGACCTCTACCACATCCTGATGTCACCAACTTTTTTCTTCAGCAGTTTTCTTAAAAACAAAACAAACCCAAACAAAAACCCTGAGATCCAACCCACTAAGTATTTAGCAACAACCATCCCTTTTTAAAGGGGAAAGGCAGAGAGTGTTCTCTAGCAGTCTGATTTGGTTCTTTAACTGCCACAATACATATAAATCACTATAAGGAAAGTACACATTCACTACAGAAGCTTGTTTGCTGCACTACTGTTGATCTTGTTAGACCTCATGAAAGAGCAGACTCAAAAGTCCAGCAGAGGATTCTAAAGTAGAGTCTTGAGGCCTTGAATTCCCCCTACAAAGAAGAATAAATACTAGATTTCCTAGAAAAAAAAAATGCCCTGCAAGAGAGTAAATTGTGTGCTCATGCATTATTGCTTTCTTACTTCTAATTATTTTGAAACCTGATACTATCCAGAAAAATACAGAAAAGGCCACAGTTTCCTGCTATCACTATAATAAATGATACATCCATTTATTAAATTATGGTCTGGCCAGGTCTGATAAAGTATTTATTTTTCTGACAACAGATGAAATAGGCACAGTGATCTGCAAGGCAAACATCACAACATCTTCAGAAGTAGGAATTATTTTAGTTGGAGACAACTGCATTCATAATCTTAATCTAATTGATTACTAGAAATACATGATGAAAGAAATACAAATATAGTAAAAGAAATGTAAATGTAATTATCTACGAAAACTAAATAATTATAATAAAACCCTGAATTTCCTGACAGGTAAAAGTATTTGGTCTAATGATTTCACTTTTTGCCAATACAATTACTCATTTTCTCACTGAATAGGCAAGTACACAAGCTATCAGACAGAGGTGATAAGCAACAGCTTATCTCATTTGCACACAGGACGCTAGAAACTGAAATTAGCTAATAACAAATATTAAGATTTTAGATGCATTTCCAGTTCGCTTCTTGTGAACGGTTCTGCACAAGTCATTCCACAGCACTTCTTCGAATTAGAGAGGACGGAAAATTATCAGACGTGTAATGGTTGCAGTTATTTTGGGGCAGTGGACAGAGACAGAAAAAAATTATAAAGAATTATTAATCGATGTGAAGAGCTAAAAGGAGCAAGACGGGTATGAATCTAGTCGTCATTGCTTACGGACACAGATTGCAGTAATGAATTAGCGCCTGTGTACTTTAAGCAGATGCATTGGGAGAGGGAGCCCTTCTGCTGAAGATTCTGTCCAAAGCTGGGGGTTCACTCCATCCAGACAGGCTCTGGGTGCCACCAAAAGAAACAGCCTCTCTCCAGCGGCTATCTGGACAACTTGCGCACTTGATTTGTTCTAACTGCTTTGTTAGGTGTGACTAGGTGGAATGAATCTGTCCAACTTATTTTAAAACTACATAATTATTAAGTAATTCTTCCCATTCAGCCCACATAAAGAAGCTGGTATGTTCCAGTTGCCTTAACAGGCCACAGACAAGGCAGCACAAAGTGTTTAAATTTGAAGAGCGTGCTGGTGAAACTAAGGGTTCCAACTTTGAGCCACAGCACACCATCAAATGTCACAGGAATTTTAAGGAGCCAACAATTCTCAGGAGCATTCTCAAGAGGGAGATCAAGATAAAGAGATTATTATTTACCTGCCAAGAAACGGCTCCCAAAACAGCAGTCGCGACAAGGCTGAAAAATACTAGCTGTTCCGAAATTAAACAGAAGTGACGCATGCCTTTAGATGCCATAACTCTGTCAAGGCTGTTGTTTTCCGCACGGTGGGTATAGTATACTTTGTGACAGTCATTTAGTTTTGTGTGAAATCCCCACAGAGTTATAAAAAAAATCACATGACAGATCATCCAGAAAATTCCAAAAATAGAAAAACCAGGTATCACAAAATACCAGAGATCCAAATCACGTAGTTTAAAGGCTGCAAGAATGAAAAAGATTAGTTCAATGACTCCAACTGAGATGACAGAAAGCCTTCTGCAAATTTTGCCACGGTACAAGTAGGGCTTCCATCGTTCAGTAACTGAAAGTCCACTGAAGTAAACGTCGAGGAGGGGATCTGAAATCAGGCAGCTGAAGAAACAGGCCAAGGCAAACGGGTTTGTGGGGATCTGCAGTGATGGAAAAAAGAGTAAGGATGCAATGGCTCCAAAAATTGCCAAATTTGGAATTGCCAAAAAAGACTTCATACGTAAGTCAATAATCAACATGGCCAAAGCCATGACCAACAGAATAATACTCATAGATCTTTCTACCAGCATAGTTGTGCTGGCAATTGCAAATCCAACTAGCTCCAAAAATTCAACTGTTGTCAGCAGAGTCGGTCGATGATGGATACAACCACAAATCCTCTCAACCAAAGCACATAATATCCTTAAAACAATGGCAGAGAGGAGCAGATATTTAGTGGCTTCTTCTTTCACGTCTGTTTTGAAGGCAGAATTATTAAGAAAACAGAGAAGGCCAAGCAAAAAACCAAACCACAGATTGGAGAGACTCAAACTTGCTGTTTCCATTGAAAAATAGTAGTACAGTATGCTGGCAATTCCAAGAACAAAGAGCCCCAGAATAAATATTACCAAAATCAGTGCATCCGCAGTTTTTTCCCACCTGACGTAAAGGCCCATGCAGATGGCAACCAGTAGGTTGATTCTGGCAAGATAGCCAAGGTATCTGACAGATGAGTGCATGTTCACTTCTCTGTTTGCTTCTTCTAGCCTCGTCATTGCTGCATAGAGACAATGACTAACACAGTAACGCAGTGACCTACACATGTAAACTGCAGTTAGGGGCTTTTACCCACTTGACTGAAAGTAAATATTTGGGTTTCATCCAACAAACACGATGCAATTTCCGCCTTCTGTAATATCATTTCAGTAACAGTGGTCCAGAATCACTGAAGTCCTGGAAGAAGAATTAAAAAGTTTTAATGGCAAATAATTCCTTTTAATCATATACAGCATAAACATGACACGCCCTTTCACACCAAGGAGTTGAACATCTAAATTAAAAAACACATAATAAAGACCAAGTAAGTGTGTTGCTAAAGGTCATTCAAATTGGGGTCATTATTAAAACCAATATAAAATGGGTTCCGCACAAATCTTATTTCATAATTTGAATGAGAGGAAAAGGTAAACCAAACCTGGCCTGTGCATTTTTCCCACAAAACCCTTCCATTAGGTATCTATATTAAATATCTACAGGTACCCAAAATATTGCTATGATATCCATTACCTTCTAAAATACTTTAATACCGTTTTACAACATTGTTTTACTTCACCGTTACATTTGTTAAGTTCTCACTTTATACTAAACCTTTTCTGTAAGCTTTGCAAGACTTCTTTTAAGTAGTCAAACAGCTACAGGATTTACAAAAAGAACTTTATGATCAGTTAATGAGCTTAACTCACAGTAGATAATGAAAAAGGATATTATCATCATCTCCATTTCGCAGAAGAGGAGTGGACACACAGATGTATCAACTGATCTGGCAACATTTTCAGAGACTTTGCTTAATGAAAAATCAAAGCCTTCATTTTCAACCCTCCAAGCCCCTTTTTTTCCCCACAAAAAAAAAAATAATATTATATTCAAAACATAAGCACCTCGTATTCGAATCCATTTAACCAACATGCTTTCTTTTTAATATAGTATAGGGACAGACAGTAGTATGTTCAGGGGAATTTTGTAAGAAAGCATGGCGAGGAAGATTTCAGTGGAGATCATTACTATTTTATGAGATAAGCTTCTGTCCTGGTTTCAGCTGGGACAGAGTTAATTTTCTTACTAGCAGCTGGTATAATGCAGTGTTTTGGATTTAGGATGAGAATAATGTGGATAACACACTAGCATTTTAGTTGTTGCTAAATAGTCAAGGGCTTTTCAGCTTCTTATAGTGGCCTGCCAACAAGAAGGCGGGGGGCACCCAAGAAGCTGGGAGGGAACACAGCTGGGACAGCTGACCCCAACTGACCAAAGGGATATTCTATACCATATGACGACATGCTCAGCATATAAAGTTGGGGGAAGAAAAAAGAAGGGGTGGACATTCAGAGTTATGGTGTTTGTGTTCCCAAGTAACCATTACACATGATGGAGCCCTGCTCTCCTGTAGATGGCTGAACACCTGCCTGCTGATGGGAGGTAGTGAATGAATTCCTTGTTTCACTTTGCTTGCGTAAACGGCTTTTGCTTTACCTATCAAACTGTCTTTATCTCAACCCACAAGTTTTCTCACTTTTACCCTTCTGATTCTCTCCCCCATCCCACCAGGGGGGAGTGAGTGAGCGGCTGCATGGGACATAGCTGCCGTCTGGGGTTAAACCAGGACAGCTTCTTCCTGGTCTGAACTCAAATCTTGAAACACGAGGACCACTGTAATTCTATTGGTGCTTAATCTTACGGAGTTTACACATAAACAATACTACTAATTGCTATAATTAGGAAAAAAAGTTATTGAGGAAAATCTACTTCCATGAAAATCTGTTTCACTGGATTTATATACTTTCCTACTTGTCACAAAGTTGTCAGAGGCATAGTTCAGAGCTCTCTAATGAAAGGCAAAAAAGCTTTGTACTTTGAAGTCACAACCCTGCTCCGGATGCAAAACATGTTTTAAGTGACAAACTGGTAAGAATTACTCAGAGAACAAGCTTTCTGTGAAACTACATGTAAAGAGAACCATGTGTACTTCTGATTTTGGATCCTTTTGTGCCTAGAAACTCTAAACCGGGAGTCACTGAACAAACAAAACAGAGCCTCCAGAGAAAATAAGGCAGAAAACAACAGGTGGATCACAAGAAAGTATAGAAACGAGAAAATCAGCATCAATATTGTTTTGTCTCTAATTGTCATAAGAAGTGTCACAAATTACGAAGAGCCCTGGAAATTGTCCAAATTCCCTTACTTAAAACTTACTGAAATCCTGTGTAGTATTTATATTTGCTTTTAAATTTATTAACAAAAAGTTTATCTAAGAGTATGATTATACAGGTTATGGGCAGAGTCCCCAACACATAAGACGACTCACACGTAGCCGCTATCATTTTTTAAGTAATTACCTAATCACCCATCTTACAGAGACTTCTGAAGAGTTACTGGTATAACAGGGCAACCAATGTGTCAAGAACACTCAGAGCTAGGTTACAGCTTACAGCTTTTATTTATAATGTTGCGGGAGGTATGAAAGGACACCTTGACTGAAACCCAAAACTTAGACTTTATTCTCTCTTGATTTTTAAAGTATTATTTTTTAAACCAGTGAACAATACAAGAAAAACTGAATTAATTGATTTGCCCATAAGCTTTGACGATCTGAAGACTGACACCCAATGTAAAACTAGCTTAACTACTTGATGGAGAGGCAAACTAGGCCTAAGAAATCCTATTGTTTAAATTACATAAGTTTGGTAACATATTTTCAAATTATGTTAAATACCTAACAACACTGCAGATATTACTTGGAAGAACTACACATCAAAAATCTGTTCAATTGAAATAGAATATATACCATATACTTAAAGCAAATGGTTATTATTTGATGCCATTGCAAGTTCAAGTTCTTTGGATTTCAACTGTGCATTTTCATCATACTCATTATTACTCATGTTTTATACATATCAACTTAATTCTGAGTTGCCTAGACGCTTAAGATCTTGTAATATTTCTCCCCTTACATGGTAATATACTTACTGTTCCTCTCAACCTTTCATTTGTTTCTACTTCATACAGATAACAGCCCAGAGTCAGCTATCGTATTGCAGGTCACAATATATCAGATATCATACCACTGTCCGCAGTCTCACTGTTTCTTGTACTATAATCAACATTCACTTTATGGATAACTTGAGCCACTTATTTCAAGTCCTACATGTGCCCCCGCCCCGTCTCCCAGTTATCTCTTGTTCACACCATGAATAGAATCATAGAATCATTTAGGTTGGAAGAGACCTTTTAAGATCATCGAGTACAGAGGGACGACTCCACACCTCCTTCCAACCTACAGCACTGACGCGTGACTACTGCTACGCTGAAGGACATCTGCCATCCCGTCCTGTTATCTTGATTCCTGAGCCCTTCTGGAACCCCTCCAAGTCAAAGGGCCAATACTGTACATATTCCCTTGGACAACAGCCTCACGGAAGCCAGCAGGCTGCCTCATATGCAAAGGGCGGATGCTCCCGCCTAACACCTGGCTGAAAATATTGCTACCGTCGCTAAATTATTTTCTGGTGGGATCGTTACACGAGAAAACTCCTTTGCAGGCAAGCAGCCGCTCTGACAGAAAACCACTCTGACTGGTTCAGCTCGTGCCGAGCGGTGTTCTGCTGCCATCGTATCGTGAGAAACATGAAAGAGAAGCTCCTCTGCTGCTGCCCCACCTGCTGATCCGGGTGCCAGGGGTGGAACGCTCCTGTTCCTAGCGGAGAGATGCAAAGTCTGCTCGAGAATGAAGTATTTGCGAAATGACAAAGCTCAGACCGTGAATGCAACCTCCTCTTCCTGATCTTCTAGACAATTAGCAAAAAGGTGCGCTACTAAACCATGCTGTTAATCATTAGTATTTTTCTAACTAAAGCACATAGTCAACTTCTTGGGGAGAACAGGAAAAGAAGCATTTTCAAGATTAACGTATCCCAACATGCAGCTATTACCAAATTAACTTAACAAAGTAATTCACACAATTTTAATGAGAAATTTCAGTATCTGATTTATTCTTTAAAACACAGCTATTTGTTACTCATTTCTGTTTAAGACTTTCACTGTTCAGACAAAGACTGTTCAAAGTCGGGGGGAGGATGCTGTATTTGTGTTTTTTAAACTAATGGCCTTAACGTTTGAGGTTGCAACATCCAAGTTGCATTTCTGAGCAAACCACATTTAGACCCAAACCAAACAGAACGCGTACACCCACTTTTAAATATTCATCAACTTTTGCAAACACAATTTTAAGCAAAACCCGGAGTCTTAGAGACTAAACTAACCGAGAGCTTTCCCACACATAAAGGAACAGCATTCCCAAATCAGCTTTTACCCTAATTTGTCTAAGAAAGTAGAAAAAAGAAGCAAAACCCAAAGATGGTTCGGGAGTTTAACTGCAGTCTATTTAACGTGAGGCCTATCTGAAGTACTAGACCCTCTTTTCCTTCAGTGTTATTCTTCCCCAAAAAGCAACTCTATCAGACTTTTTTTTTTTTTTTTGAACAACAAAAAAGTCGTGTTTAGCTAACGCATTAATACAGTAGGCTTCAACCTCAGGTGCACAGCTCTGTTAGTTTGCGGACGGGAATCCCGAGCCGCAGTTTCGGGTGTGCGGTGT
>NW_009647572.1:5915980-5924123 GCF_000708025.1 Charadrius vociferus
GGCTGGGGCCGGGCCGGGCTCGTCGCCCGGTGGGACGGTGCCTGCGGCGATGGGCCATGGTGGGGGTGTACCAGTGTTCCCATCGGCACCCTCCAGCCCCACAGCGGACTCGCTCTCGGGGAATTCAGCAGCACGCAGATGACAGGAGAGTGCGAAAGGTGACCCGCGGGGCGAGGAGGCGGCTCTGCCCCTCTGCTCCGCGCTGGTGAGACCCCCCCGGCAGCGCTGCCTCCAGCGATGGAGCCCTCGGCACAGGAAGGACATGGTCCTCTTGGAGCGGGTCCAGAGGAGGGCCACAGAGATGATCAGAGGGCTGGAACACCTCTCCTGTGAGGAGAGGCTGAGGGAGTTGGGGCTATTCAGCCTGGAGAAGCGAAGGCTCCAGGGAGACCTTCTAGCGGCCTTCCAGTGCCTAAAGGGGCTCTACAGGAAAGATGGGGAGGGACTTTTCTCAAGTGATAGGACAAGGGGGAATGGTTTTAAACTGAAAGAGACTAGATATAAGGTAGAAATTTTTCACACTGGGGGTGGTGAGACACTGGCACAGGTTGCCCAGAGAAGTGGTAGATACCAGATACCCCATCCCTGGGAACATTCAAGGTCAGGGTGGATGGGCCTTTGAAGCAACCTGATCTTGTTGAAAACGTCCCTGTTCATTGCAGGGGGGTTGGAGTAGATGACCTTTAAACGTCCCTTCCAACCCAAACTATTCTATGATTCTACAAAAACACGTTCTCCCCTACACACACAAAAAAATGTAAGGTCCATAAGCTGGAAGAATGAAAAAAACCCAAACCCAGCCCAGACTTCTAAACACTGTCAGCTGGTGCTTAGGACACAGAAGAGGGAAATCCGTATTTGAATCAGGACTGCAAGATAGACTGATGCCTCTCCAGCCTTTCCCATCATTTGTGAGCAGGAGCCTTCTGGGGGAGAGGACGCTGGTCCCAGACTTCTGCTTCCCAAACAAAAGTTTTCACCACCCTCACATTCTCCAAGAATGTGGTGTTTTTGGTTTTTTTTTTTTTTCTTTGGGGGGGGGGGGACGGGGACGGGACACACACGACACAACCAAGAGGTTTTCCTTAACAAGGAGAACATCAGAAATCTCAGTTGCTTTGTAAATGTCACCTGCTTCAGATGCTTTACCAGCATTATGGACAACACTTAGTTGGTACTGTATCTGTCCAACCATAATTTAGGAATACTCTTCAAGCAACTATTTGTTGAACTTCTTGGAGAATATTTTATTTAAAAATGTAAAAAACCAACAAAGCTTCTGTGCAAGTTTGTGAAATGCAACCCTTCTAAAAAGGAAACCTTCCTGCTATTCTACAGGTACAAAACAATAAATTGAGGAAAATTGAGGAAACAAGGAATGAGCAGAAAACCTAAATATATACATATCCTAACTGCAAGGAATCAAAGATATGCTGCTGATTCATGGAGATATGATTAAAAATACTTAGAATGATCACCCTTTAAAGGCAAGTCAGCAAGTCTCCCTGAAGCAGAAAAGCACAGAAAGATTCTGCAGGAAGCAATACTGAGAACAGCTGTGAAATCATGTTTTCTGATCTTCACTGTCAAGTAAGAGACCAGAATACACCAGCTGGCTCGGCAGTGCTAGGGACACACTTCAGTTCTGCTGAAATCTAATTTTCTTAGAATCTGGATCCGAGTAGGAGCCTTGCATTTTCAGTTTTTTGGGTTTCTTTTCCCATTGCCATCCTTTCCCAACACCTCCAGTACTCAAAATCACCATGTACAAAAATACAGTAATGACCTCAGAAGGCCAATGCACCCCAGGTACTGCAAAGGTATTTGAGGGAGATAGAGGAAAAATTAAGAACATCTAGGGAAAGAGGAGAGGCACTGCATTAGAAAGTGGTCACATCCTAAGTGAGCAGTCAAAGAAACATGATACAGGATCAACTGGAGTAACTCGAAAAACCCTTCTGTAAAGCAAAGACCTCAACTGAGATGTAGAAACTGAAACTGAAGTACTAAATTTAACATCTTTACTATAATTCAGTTGTTTATAAAATAAACCCAACAGAACTGTTTTCTTGACAATAAGGAAAATAACTATGCATTGGTTTCACTGGATTTCAGCATAAACCAATTCCATAGGAAGAAAATAAGACATCTCCACACAAAAGAAACAATTTTAAAAAAAGGTGTTCAGTTTTGGTTTGTTTTTTTTTTTTAATAAATGTGCTTTGTTCACAAAAAGTAGTGACATAAAGACAACAGAAATGCAAATACACATTTTTTTTCTTTTTCCTCTCCAGCACCTTAAGAACAAGAGATCTCTTGCACAGTCATAATTTTCAAATATTTCATAACCTAGAAACATTCTCCTTGCACCAAAGCCAAATATCAACAACTCCTGATATCACCACTTTATTGAACTGTTCAGGGAGGTATAAGTATTTATGTAAATCCCACTTTCCTCCTTCACCACAATCTACTGTCCCTTGTTAAAAAAAAAAAAACAAAACAAAACAAAAAAAACCCCAAAACCAACACTTCAGGTATTTAGAATGAGCAGCAAGAAAACCAAGCTGTTATGAATTTCAGGTCCCTAAACCACAAATACAGTGGTGTCACTAACCTGCCAAAAAGGCTTAAATTTTAAATGTTAATATTTTCAACTATTTTGGGGGGTAAATCTTGGTCCGAATTGCTTTTTTGTATGAATCACAAGCCAATTTACATTAACCAATGCCAACACATGTTGGCTAGAATATAACTTTTTTTAAAAGGGGTATCAGTTAAAACAGTAGGTACACTTTGAAGTATGCACAGATTAAATTTCCATAAGCAGCTGAATTTATAGCACCAATATCGTAGCTTTAACATGAGCACTGCTGGAGTCAGTGGTTAACTGGGAAGAAGAAAGGCTTTGACTGACAAACTTTTTAGTGAAAGTGAAGTGAACTTTTTAGTGAAAGTGGTAAAGCATTAGATGCAAATACTGACTTATAACTGATTTTGAAGCCATTGTGTATTTCATTAGAGAAGTATTTTCTGTAAAAAAAAAAAAATAGTCAACCATGATACTTGTATGTCTAAACTTTTTTTTTTCCCCACTCACATCAGAATATAATTGTTTGGTTTGTTATATCATTCAGATTGAATAACAAATTTGAATCAGGTATTATGGGATGCTTAATATTTCAGAAGAGAGACACAAAAAGCCTATGTTAAAGAGTAAAGCATTGCAGTCCAGATCATGTTTAGAGCATAAGCTGGACCAATGCAGGATAACTCTTTGTAGGAAATAGTATAAAAGAAAAACAGGTAGGTCAAACTGTGACAATTTCAGTGCAAAACTTCAATGGAAGGAGTAAGTTTCATTTTTGTAGCAACCACTGTAAAATCCACACTACAACTTCAGTTTATCTGGTTAACTTCTGTATTATAAATACAACACAGTAGGTTAATATGGTGTAAGGTGTATTTCATTACAACCACCTGTGAAACTAGTATTTTCTACCATTTTGCTGAAGTCAGTCTTAAAACTGTGATGTGGCACCTAGTTCAAATCATTTATTATTAGGCACTTACATATAGATTTAACAGCCTAATATTCAAATCCAAAAATTCTGGCCATTATTTTTAAATAGAGGGGAATCTAAGCTAAACTAATACCGAATCCCCTATTTTTACCACTGAACAGAATTGTTTTTTCCTGCAAAAACTCACAAATTTATTAAACAAGTTAAAAACCTAAATAGATGTAAACCACTTCTGTTCCATTTCCTAACAGTGCAGATCAGTTTTCAGACAGCTATGGAGTTTTTATTTAACCAAACAAGATTTTGGGGTCCAAATAAGCAAATAAATAGTGTATGTGAACTTCACTTGTGTGGTCTGAATACACAGCTTTGTGCAAATATGTGTATCCTTGAAAAACTTCTATAATTATGTTCCTTTTTACAAAATCAGTCTGTAGTTAACCTATAACTTGGGAGGTCTACAAATAAGGACAATTAAAGAAAAAGTTGTTTGTTTTTAAAATGCATAAATAATTTACTTTAAAACGTGACAAACCCCACCCTGTCCCCCAAAAAACACAGTTTGAAGAGAATACAGAACACCATCATTGGGGAAATACTGATATACGTTAGTGCTTGTACACTCATAAAATCGCAAAAACATGTTCCAGCTTTGAAGTGAAACATAATTGTCCAGACGTACCATACTCATCTGGGGGGGGTGGGGAATAACCTCTTCAGAAATCTCATGTCTAACTACTATTTATGCAATGAAATCATACCGTATGTATAACTATGGATGAATATATTCCAGTGGTGTGGTGTTAGCTCGATTTGGTGTTATCTCTAGAGGGCTGCAATAAACACAAAATAAAATGTGCAAGCATTACAGTTTTTCCAGCCCAAGTTTAACCAAAGTGAAACAAGTTTTGGAAAAGAGTTTTGTTCCATAATTAAGAAGGGACATGTGTAACCACGTGCCTTAACCTATCTGCACATTTAATTAAAGTGCAAATTATTTCTTCCTACATATACTTCTCAGAAGCCCACCAACTCCAGTGCCTTAAGCTCAACCACATTGAGTTAAAATATTGAAACAACATTTAGCAAATTAAATAGAATTCACACTTCACAGCACTAAAGAAAAGAATGGTACCTTTCTGGGAAAAAATTAGTGATACAAATCTAAAGAAAGTAACAGCAATTTATGCTATGACATGAGTCATTTGCATAAAACTTGTATTTTTTCACTTTCATACAAGAATAAATTTTAAAATTCAAAAGTAGAAAAAAATAGCAAACTCTGTAAACCTTTGCATTTTCTTTATGCAAACCATTTTTGTGTGTTGAGCCCATGTTAGTATAGCAAAATTAGTTAAGCAAGAGGTTTGACTGAAAGGGCATTTCAACAACTACATTAACTTAGGAGCAATATAGGATCTTCTAGCTCATAGAAAGGAATTGAACTAGACTGGCTTTCTCCAGAGTCTGAGTCATAAGGAGCATCAGGTAGCTCCATAAAACCGTAAGCTAGCTGTTCGTCTTCTGTATCTGATCGAACATAGCAGGAAGTGTTGGAATACTCCTCATCTTCTATACTGTTGAAATCCTGTGGGATATACAACATTCCCGGGTAGTTCCTGCTAACTAAGTCACTTGTTGTTTGCAGGGAAGTTTTCCTAAATGCCATCAGGTGCATGTGAGAGAACTTGGAATACTTGAAGCGTTTAAAACCCAAGGACTCTATGGCAATTTTCCAGCTTTTCATCATCATAGCCCGGCGATTCTGATGAGATGAATCCGGAGTTATTACAAGCAATAAGCCATTTAATACGAGAAGTTCGTGTGCCTTCTTGCAGCATATCCATCGTTGATAGGGTGATGGAAAGTAAGAAAGGAGGAGTGAGAAAACGACGACATGGAACAGTTCTCCAGGTAGAGAATCAATGGGATTTTTCAGTTGCTTAAGAAAGGCATCTATAGCATCTTGTGCCAGTTGGAGAGGTTGCTGAATTTGAAGATTTAAGAAGTCACATTTGTATACGCTCTGATGGAATAAGAAAAACAGAAAACCAAACAAACACCAAGGTTAGTTTAAAGAGCAAATACAATCCAAACCCACAGAAAATCAATGATAACTTCTCTATTCTCTCTGAACATTCCTCTTGCTATTAAATCAAACAATCTAAACCAACTAGTTAATGCATATCATTAGCTTTCACAATTGCGAAACAAAATTTTAGATGTGTAGTAATTTACTAGAGATTTGATAGCTGAGGATTGTTAATTAAAATAAAATAGAAATTTACCCAACCAAAGTATCATATCAACTATCTCACAAATGATTGAAGAAGAATACAGATAAGCCTACATTGCTTTTGTTTCTCTGGATGCTGGAAGCCTTTTATAGGTTTTTATAAACCTGAAATCAGTAATTAGAAAATAAATTTGATACCTCAGTATTTCCACTAGTTCTTTGAAAAGAATCCAAGAAACTTAGTAGTTTGGTTACTTGGGAAAAAAGTGTCATTCTTTATTGGTACAGAAACAAAGAAGCTATGACAAAGCCATATACATGGGAAAGATACGTTACACTAACTGCTTTGCAGCAGTGATGCAGGTCTGTGTTTTAACCTTGCTGCAAATACAAAGTGTGGCAGTACACATTACGTTATCAAAGCAAGGTAAGGGCTTTAAATTCATCTCTTGATCATTTGTGCACTCAAACTGTCAAAGATGGGAAATGACACCACAATACAACATAGAGAAGAATAAGTTCTTAACTTCCCTTAATCACAGAGCATTCAAAAAGGCAGTGTCACAGTATACTATTCACTACATTTAAGTTTTGACACTTTATATTAATCAAAATCTGAGACTGACTTCTTTCATAAACAAGGTGTTAAGACACAAGGTTTTGACAGGATAGCAATAAAAATTGTTATTAATGCCTAGAGAATGTGCAGGGAACAACAGACACTCTAAACAGGTAAGTGAACATGAAAGCAGACACAAAACATTCTGTGGAGCGCATCTGAAAGGTGGAGTTAGACCTGTTGCATTTTCATACCGCAAAAATATTTAGTGTGTTTTATAAAACAATATTAAAAAAAAAGATCACTAGAACAGTACTGTAAAGGTATTCATAAAGCAACAGATATGCACAATTGTTTCCAAGTAGAAGAGAGGGTTATTTCTGTTTAAATAAAATCACATTCTCTTTTGAGAGTATGCAGTAAATGGGAAATAGTAATCAATGTTCAAAAAAAATCTGTGATTTATTTTTCCGTGGTTTTAATCTTGGCCTCCAACATGGGAAAAAAAAAAAAAAATCAAGAAAGAGCTTTGCATTATGTGGTTATAATCAAGAAATTTTAATTGCAACCATTATACCTGCAGGACTATATTCTGCTTCCTTGTAATATTTAGAACAGGAAATTAACAGTAGTAATTTCATGATATCCTCTAATAGGTTTTAAAAGAAAGAAGTGCTTTGACAAATAATTGTTCAGAGAACCATGCTAACTTAGAAGCAAGACTTAAAAAGTTAGAGGCTATACATACACAGTTGAAAAAAACTATTTAGACTGCATGTATTTCTCAGTAGTGGAAAAATACTCAGAAAACAGTTACATAGAAATAATGTTACAGACCATTTCAGGACTAAAGTATGTTTTGAGTTGAATCTGAACTCTGCAAGCAGTTTTAGGACAAAAATGCTGCTAAACTGGAGATTGCTACTAAACTAGTTATACAAGTCTTGAACTGATGTTAAAGTCCTTCTAGACACTGAAACAGCAGTTATATTTTAGTGCATCCACTGACATTTAGGAACACAATCCTACTTGTATATTCTAATTTTTCATTCCAGTACCCTTCCAGCCTCTTTATTTTTTGGTCTCAGGCAATATTTACTTCAGTACAACATCTGCTGCATATTCAGCATGTTTCCCAGCATTACGTAATTGTATTTGGATTCCCAAAGTGGAGATTCTCTCTTCACTCCAATTTTGCCATTTTTGTTTTTTTTTTTAATTTTTTTTTGTTATGTAGACAAATGAAACTCCTTTAAGAAAATAACCACGGCTAATTATACTCTGGAATATCTGTGTTATAAGCAGAATGATTTGAAGAAAGGGGCAGCAAAAATACCGGCTCAAAAAGAAACCTGTTCTACTTACCCCAGTCTCAGTTTCCCTCCTCCTAGTTTCACTGAATGATAGTGTAGTTTGGGTTGGAAGGGACCTTTAAAGGTCACCTACTCCAACCCCCTGCAATGAGCAGGGACATCTTCAACTAGATCAGGTTGCTCAGAGCCTCGTCCAACCTGACCTTAAATGTTTCCAGGGATGGGGTATCTACCACCTCTCTGGGCAACCTGTGCCAGTGTCTCACCACCCGCACTGTAATTTTTTTTTTCCTTTTATCTTCCCTCTTTCAGTTTAAAACCATTCCCCCTTGTCCTATCATAACAGGCCTTGCTCAAACGTTTCTCCCCATCTTTCCTGTAGGCCCCCTTTAAGTACAGGAAGGCCACAATAAGGTCTTCCCAGAGCCTTCTCTTCTCCAGGCTGAACAACCCCACCCCTCTCAGCCTGTCCTCACAGGAGAGGTGCTCCAGCCCTCTGATCATTTTTGTG
>NW_009647572.1:5924202-5951045 GCF_000708025.1 Charadrius vociferus
GACCTTTAAAGGTCACCTACTCCAACCCCCTGCAATGAGCAGGGACATCTTCAACTAGATCAGGTTGCTCAGAGCCTCGTCCAACGTGACCTTAAATGTTTCCAGGGATGGGGTATCTACCACCTCTCTGGGCAACCTGTGCCAGTGTCTCACCACCCGCACTGTAATTTTTTTTTTCCTTTTATCTTCCCTCTTTCAGTTTAAAACCATTCCCCCTTGTCCTATCATAACAGGCCTTGCTCAAACGTTTCTCCCCATCTTTCCTGTAGGCCCCCTTTAAGTACTGGAAGGCCACAATAAGGTCTTCCCAGAGCCTTCTCTTCTCCAGGCTGAACAACCCCAACTCTCTCAGCCTGTCCTCACAGGAGAGGTGCTCCAGCCCTCTGATCATTTTTGTGCCTCTCCTCTGGACCCGCTCCAACAGGTCCATGTCTTTCCTGCATGTTTCCCTCGGTGTACCTTACACCAGGATACGGTAAATGAGTGAACAGTGCCTAGCTAAAGAGAATACTAATTTTTTCTTGGTGCGGCCCCCCCCGCCTCAAAACACAAAACCTTTTAATGGAAATATATTTTCATATTTGTATCTCTACAGTTTACAATCTCTCCATATGAAACAGAGAATCTCAACATTCTGAAGACATTAATTCTTTTATTATATCACTGACATTTCAGCTCCTCTCCTAGGTTTTGCATAATCATATCCTTCTTATTCCTAAATTAAGTATTTTACTGAACAACTTAAAGTCTATATCCAAAGCATTTCTATATGCAGAAAGGGAATCAAACTATTTTTATTAAAGAAGGAATTATTTAACCCTCTCTTTAACATTATTGAAGAAACTGACTTCTTCAGAAGCCTCTGTGCTTCAATGTGTTTCAAAAAGTATTTTGGTGTCTTACCTAAAAGATCTGCTAAATCAGAAGATTTTACCACTTCTTCTTTTGTCAGCTTCTACCACTAACTTATCAGATCAATTTTTCAGGTCAGAAGACAACATTAACTACCATAAGAACCCTCTGGCTGTTATTCTGAAATCTTAAATCAGCCCAGGCAACTGCTGGCCTAAAGATACATTTATTTAGGAGGTTATGGTGCTGATGCAGCTCAAAGTAGAGTCATCTTGAATACATCAGGGCTTATTAATTCTAGTTTGGAGGTGGGCCTAAGCTTGTTCGAGCAGATGCATTTGAGTGCACAAACTGTACTCCACGTCACTCCAAGAACGCTTGCTAGCTAGGTTTCAAGGTGCCCTGAACACACCAAGTACCCAAGAGAATGGAAGTAAGAGAAGCTCACAGTAGCACTTTGGGGAGTTCCCATCATCAAGCTGTGGTACTAACTATGTCAGATGACAAGAAATCTATTATCTTATCATTCCCTTGTACTGGGAGAGAGCCTGAAGAACTAGTTAGTACACAGAAATTGCAGCTACCTGACTACTCCCTGTCCTGTTGTCTGGCCTGGATTACTCACAATCCTCCATTACATCCATAGAAGTAATGATTCTGGGACTCTTCCAATAACGTTTTTGGTCACTGTACATTTAAATTGATTTTCATGAGAACAAAAGTAATTTTCTTATGAAAACAGAAGGATAGACTAGATAGCAAAATATCAACTATGCATACCCAAAACTTAATGGTTAGATTCAGCTCATGTGACTTCAGGTGCCTAGGCTCCCATTATGGTCACTGGAGAGCCAGTCAATACAGCCCATGAGGTCAACACACAGTTCACCTCACCATCTAACACCAGACATTTAGGTTTCACTGGCTATTTTTAATACATCTCCACTGACTGTAATTGTAACATAGAACCTCAGAGGTAGACACCCATGATCTATGTATCTTTGCTAGAAATTTACTTGCCGTGTATTAGCATTTTAGATGCCATAGCTGCTGCTTCAGTGGCATGTGTCTCCTTCAGATCCTGTGTCATGTCCAACAGCCCTATGCATATGTCCTAACAGCCTCTTAAGTGGTGGAAAGCAATCATATTTGGGCAACTGATGCCTATTCTTCAAATTAGCCAAGATGGAGTCCACTCAAAGTTTCTTTGTGTTTTAGATGAAACTAACACTGAATTGCTTTTTAAAGCAATTCAACCAGACTCAGATTTTTTTCAAGAATATCTTTCACCATCTCTAAGCATATACGCAAAAATATAAATTAGTTGTTGGTGAACTAAACCTGGTGACAACAAAATACCATGCATTTAGCATGTCAACCACACTGCAGCAAATGAGAACATTACTTTCAAGTTAACTGTATTATTGTACTCGTACACTTCTCACCTCTCCAGTTGCACAGAGGCCACTGATTTTAACAGAGCCTGATTTTAAACTCTAAGTGGTAAAGATGTGTATGGTCAAAGGTTTTTCTGTTTTCTGTCAGAAATACATTCCTTTCTGTATCTTTTAATTTTCATTCCACTTCGTCATTTTGCTTGGCTGATAAATGCTATTAGGACTGACAAAAGTTGGGTCGAGAGCAAAAGAGCTAAAGAACAAACGCATTAATTCTTCTGTAATCATATTGGAACCTTACTACCTAGAGAAACTGAACCGATTTACCTCAAAAGCGCTAATACATTTGTCCTCAGGATTACAGAAGTTCAATAATATTTCTAGCAATAACCAGAAAAGCCCCCTTATAGTGCACTTCTGGTTACTAGAACTCCCCTAAAAACTCACCAAGTACAGTCACTGATCATTTCCTTCTGCCAATGAATGCAGCTTCCGAGAGGTTTATGCCTAAGCATAAGCATACTCAATTTTTATTTATGCCTTTTAAGATGCAACGACTCATCTGAATTGCCATCAAAAGATGGCTACTGAAATTTTCCAATGTTAAGATTCACAACCACATTATAAAGGCATAATTGTTGAAAACAATTAGATTTTTAAAACAAAAGACAACTACAGTTTAGAGCCTGTTCATGGGAAAGAATGTAGCAGGAGGACCACAGTTCCTGTTAAAACACAGATATTTAGGATATGCGCTTAAGTATTACACATACTTTTTTTTTTAATAGTCATTTTGAAGCATTCTAAAACATCCGAGAATGAAATTTATATTAAATTCAGCAAACATTACATACCTCAACAGCTGGAACAATGTCTATGCCAACTGTCAGAAATTCTTCAAACTTCAGAAATGGATTAAAGCAGCTACCAACATCAAGTAATCTGATCTTCCCCAAGGAGTGAAGCAATCTAAGAAGCAACAACAGTTCAGCTTTATCAAGTGTTATTTTTGAAGCTATATTCTGAATTACAATTTCAGATAACTAATGCAAAAAAATTCTCACAGAACACTGCAGTAGTGACTTAACAGAAGCGAATGCCTTACTTGAATTGCTGAGATACCTAAAGAACCAAGCTCCATCAGTAAAGCCGATGGTCCTCAGGCAGAACAGTTTATGTTCAGTGCAGCTGTAATACTACTAACTTGTGTACTTGCAGTAAGAAACTAAAATGGCAACTTGTGTACCCACTAGACAAGCTTTCTCTATTGCTTTGTGTTTCCCACTTACCGTTTTGTGATATTTAGTGGTGTTGAAGTCACACAAGTGACCAGAGCTAAAATTTCAGGAGTTTTAAAAGAGAAACTGGCAACACTCTATGACCTACTTGTCAGTACCATTTTAAAGGGTATCTGAAGTCAAGTACCATAATTGGTTTAATAAAGACAAGAGAACACATAATGGTTTTACATGGCAAACAAAGAGTATCTAAAAATAAAAGCATTTACTTATTCCCTGCGAAAATTTTAAAATATTTTATTTGCTTTATGTTAGGTAATGTTTTTTTAAAATACTGGAAGTTCACTCCAATTCTGTTTTCAATAGATGCTGTGAAAGAATTAGAACAGCCCATGCAAAGTTGCAGGAAAGTTGTTCTAAACATATAATAGTATTGCAGTATATCCTCAAAACTACTAGGAAAAAAAAAAAAGTCTATTCCATGCTATGCAATCAGTTTTCTTTTGGAGTATCCAAAAGCTTTTTAATGAGAAATAGTCAAAAATAGTCTTTTTGGTTTAATAGGCTCAAGAAAGAGAGTCCTAATCAGCGTACTTCTGAAGTACTCAAAAATGAAGATTTATCCCATAAGAATTCTGAAGAACATTTTAGTAAGCCAAAAATCCATCTCCTTATCTGCCACTGTGTGATGACCCTACTATTCAAGGCTAAATTATAGATAAGGCAGCCAATGGCTGTAATGCTAAATACTTAGCTATGCTACCAAACAACAGAAGGTGAATGATTAGGAAAGAAAGGGAGGAGATTAATTTGAGAAATCATGACTTACTGCTTGGACTGACAGAAAGAGGTTGACAGACTGCTGAGGACACCGATACTTTAGTTCCAGAATGCTGGAGAGATGCATATATACCCTTCCAAAATGTCATGAAAAATGAAAACAAAACACACCACACTGAATAACTGGCCCATCATCTTTTCAAACAGATTCCAAAATTTCCTGGGGTAAAACAAATCTGGAAGAGTGGGAGTTTAGAAAGAAAATAGCAGACTGAAGAAACGAAGAGAGGACATTCTTGTACTGTCTGGTTGAAGTTCCCGTTACAGCACAGCAGAAGATACGCTAGAGGCTGGCAGATGAGATCTGCCTTTTCTTGGGAAGCTCTGACATCATCTGTGACCAACTGCAAAACCAACCTGAAATGCCTTTATGAAGGTAAAGACATCAGTGCTCTTTTCTTTAAGTTAAATACATAGTTTAAAAAAAGAAAACAGATGCCTGGCATCTTTTAAGGATAGTGACTGCTGCCTTGCCTCTGAAAGCACTCTTATCTTCCAAAGGATAGTCCCTGTGACCAGTGCCTAGGGGAACATTTGCGGTCTTCAAGTTTGCAACCATAGGCATTTTCTTCATGCCTAAGGCAGTTACCAGTATATATATCATGTAGCATCAGATAAGATCAGTGCACCCATACAGAAGTATTGGTGGTCAGCTATCTCATCATTGTTTAAAAGTTTTGCCTCATCTTGGCACTTAGTTTGACTAACCTGATATGCTGGACCTCTTAAAAAGTCAGAATCTGAACGTTGCACTCAGTTACCACTAATATAAAGGAATCAGCTGTTGAATATATTCTACAATCAAAGAGATAGTTCTTTCATTTTCTATTGTCCTTGCACTCTGAATGTGGAGGTCCCTGCTATCTTCCTTTGCAACTGCAACAGATCTGTAAATGCTGGAGTTAAACAATTCTGTTCAAGTCCACTAGTACAGACTACATCTGTCTATTCATTAAAGCACAACTTGATGAGTGCATTGACATATCCAAAAAAAAGAAAAAAGGAAAATATACAGCACCATTAGCACTCAACAGTTTGAACTCTTTCTATTGGAACATTTACAGGGCTGCATCTAAAAATTCCCATCGTGATTTGTAAGATCTTGGAATACCCAAAATCCATTAATAGAGGCAAACAAAGGCGAACTCGCAGCTTTCACAGGGAATTCACAGGGAGAAGAATGGTAACTTTCCATCAAGCAAATGTTGCTTTTTTTTCTTCAAGTTTCTGTAGCCAATTCCAACTGGTGTCTCCAAAACATCATTTGTCATGTTTCTGGGAAAGATTCAGCCCCAGAGAGACAGGTAACTGCAACTTTCAGAAACAGATCTGCAGGGCCCACAGAGTCCCACAAACCATGGCTGTACTCATAGCAAAACCAAAGCAGTAAGGAATACTGCAGGGGAAAAAAAACACAAAACAAACAAAACCCCAAAACCAACACCAAAACTTTAAACAGCAATAAAGAGATCTGGGCTTTGTGTGCTCCTCACAAACTCCCACTGATCTACCACAGAGAGAATGCTGGAGAAACAAGAGAAGACTTCTTGTTGCATTCGGCAGAATAATGCTGCCAACTTTAAGGATTTTGCTTCTACATGGAATAGAGATAGCTAGGGGTACTTCTGTCAAAATACCAGCACCACCAAGGCAAATAGTGCAACAATTATCTTATGTTAAAACCTCATACATTACCAGGCTGCTCTGTAAGTCAGTCAGTACCGACTGAGATTTCAGAAGGAAGATGACAGCAACAGTATTTTCCCAGCTTGGATGCCAATCACAATGTAATCTGTACAACAGTAATTACTGCAGAGAGACCATTCAGATCCTCGTGGCCATAAATCACAAACATGGGCTGAAGTCAAGTAGTGTCTTTTTCCATGTAAGGCTAGTATGAGATTTCTCAGACCAGCACGTATCCTTGTCTAGCAAATGGAGACCCTAACGTATGTCTATATATATGCCTGCGTTCTATGTAAGACTCCAATGATAACAGCAAAAGAATAGAAGACACATGGGACCAACCACAAGAAACGCAACAAGAAGGAACATGACTTTATAGTGCAGAAAAAACTTCCCATAAAGAAGAGTGACAGCCTCTAGAGACCTTAACATTTTCAATTTAAAGTGTTTGATCAGATACTTGTACAGATTAAAATTAAGCAGCACAACCCTGAATCCTCCAATTTCTAGGAGAGCCCACTTCACCTACAGTAAAGTGAAAAATCACTGTGATGTCTTCTGTCTTCCTCTCTTACAAAACCTGCATTCTTGGCTGCAGCAGTATTTTTGACTGGGTGAAGGGGAACACAACTTCAGATTACTACAGCATTAGGGCACACTTCTGGAGAGCTACAACTCCAGATTCTAAGCTGAGCAGAAGCCAGAAACACTCTTCTACGCTACAGGACAACAGATCTAAGGCATTTGATACAGGGCAAATCCACTCTGACAGGTGTGTCTCATCCAAGGAACCTTGTAGTCTAAGTTCAATGCAAATGTACTTCGAAACCTTAATAGTAGCAGGAATTCAGATGCTCACTTGTGTCTTGACTTCCTGATGCTTGTCAGGTTTTGCTGCCTCTCAGAACACAGGAGCAATGAATTGCTTAGTAGTGATTCTCAGGCTGCCAGTTATCAGTAGGGGCAGTTCCTAGTTAGGTGCTTGAAATAATTCTGAGGCTCTTTAGAAGCACTTAGATTTGGTCACTGAATGTATACAGAGAGCACAGACCACAGATTCAGATGGTCTGAAGACCACTGGTTCAGATGCCTACTTTTTCAGCACTCTAACTCTTAAGTCAGATTCCTCAGTGAGAACGTAACTGCGACAATCACTGATCCAGTGGGCCTACGAATTCGTTAGAACTGTAGTCTTGCAGAATTCATTAATAAACACCCTTCAGCCCCGTTTCCTAATGATTTGCAGCCAAGGCAACACTAAAAGCAAAGGTACTTTGCCACTGCAGGTAATCTCCAAGCACATCTTGAAGCCACAGCTCTCCAATGCACTGGTATACAGGTGGAAACCCAAAATTAAAGATCAGGAACTGGTAAAGAAGTGTACATAACCTGCAAAATGAGTGCATCCCACACTTCTTTATTTCAAGAACTTTATTAAATGGACTGCAGCTCTTGATTATTAGCCCCCTTAAAAATACACCTATTATTCAACTAGATGTTGTACCGATAAATGACATTTTCTCTTGGAAGCAGATAGAAATAGAGCACAGTTATATGACCATAAGGAAAGTAACTTTATCTCTGAAATTATTCACGTCAAGTGCTGATCTCCTAGTTTACAATTTTCAATTACTCCATTATTTATCAAGGATGGGAGGGGAAAAACTCAGAAGCCTTAGGCTGTTGTCAGAAGAGCAGAACAAAGCTATACATCTGGTTCTGAGTGGCAACACTGGTATGCCTCAAATCTTCGATAACATCTACACATAAAGATATCTACTAGGAAGATCTAGTTTGCTGAGCTATATCAAAGAAGGAACGATAGGTTGAACCCTAAGAGACATTCAAACCAACACGTGAGAAGAATCCATATGAAAAAGGTTATGATTTTTACCATTAAGGATAAAAAGCAAGACTGCTTAATTTGACAGAAAAAGAAGAGAAAACAACTCAAAAACAGAACAAAGGGGGGACTGATTTATTGAAGGGAGGAGCTGTTAAATAGCAGGTAACAGCTGCTTTTATCTTGCAAGATGGAGCCACTTTGATGTCTAGCTTCACAACAGGTGCAGTTGTAATGTTAAGAGACTCATTCTGGGATGGAAGTACGTACTGTGGACAATACATTACTTTTCATACAGATGAAAGTAAAAAAGGACTGTTCACATTAGTTATTTCTGTAAGACTCGCCGATTTTAATATGGCAAAGAGGTAAGCAACATGAGCAACTGGAAATGGGTTCATCAAAGTAGCTGAGTGACTTTGAGTTGCAGTAAACTTTGGCCTTCTGGTTCCTATGATGTTTCCTACCATCACCTTCAAGAGCTGGCTGAGTGCTTCCTATTTCTCTCTACATCTCCCAGCATCTTTTTTACTATCTTTGGAGCTTTTTATTCCTGAGCTAGCTTTGCTCCTTACCAAAGTACAGTCTCTCTACAATGGCTTGGCAGTAAAGGTGAGCTCAGAAAGAGCTCCTACATAAGCAACCTGTTTTGTAATACTACTTGAGAGAGGGTTATATATGGAAAGAACAAAATTATTGTCTTTACGCTTACCAGAGTAAAACAAAAAGTCACAGCCTTAGCCATACTTACAGACAACCCCCCAACTCTTATTTGTAGCGTTACATGTCCAGAATGGAGTGACAGTATTTAAACAAATGTGTGTGGGAGGGGGAGGTTCCCCCATACCCTTTGTACCAAGACCTCACCAAGATTCAGACTTCACTAATTGATCAGTGTAGACGTGGCAGAAAAGCATTTCAGGAGGAAAGCATGCTTTGCGTAATATACACTCCATTTTCATTCTGATTAACTCTGTAATTTCTTTTATACAGCACAGAGGAAGAAATTCAATTTTCATTTCTCTGGGCAGTAACAGAACAGCTATGCCTTGTTGCTTTAAGGTCTGTACGGCTAATAAAAACCTTACTATCATTTGTTGCTTACTCAGGTAAATAATAGGAATCTTGCCTTTGCTAGGTATGTGGATGTATGTATTTTTAAAGTTTTGACAATGAAGATAAAAATCATCATCGCTCGCTATGTTAGCAAATACTTTTAAAATTCTTTAATAAAAAATTCTGTATTAACTACTTTCTATACACACTAGTCAGAACAAAAAGTAAGGCTACAGACTACTGGCAGCAATAAGAAACTCATGTGAAATAAGAAACTCATGTGAAGTTAGCTCCGCAACAGCCGTTATAAACTGTACAAAGTACTAAGACAGAGCACACGCAAAGGGAGTACTAATGCTTTGTCATGACAAGGCCTCCCACTGGAAGACAAATCAACTTGGAAGTAGTGTATGATCATCAAACCTATTGATTTAAACAAGTACCAACATACTGCTATTTAGAGTAACACCAAAATCATGTGTTAACAAATGCCAGCATTATTGAGATGTTATAAGGTATCAGTATCTCATCAGCCCTTTGTGCAAAAGTGCCTGGCAGTTCTCATTAAAAACAGGTATTCAGTTTCAGGCTACCTTAGCAAAACGAACACTAAAAAGAAGAGGCTGTGGGGGAAGTCAGCTTATAAGAAGCCACCACCTTAAATTTGTAAGCATCTGTTTTGTCTTGTCACAACAGGAGAACAACAGGGAAAATGTTTTCATGTTGCATGTAACTATTCAACTACACAGGCATTTGGGATCTTTATGCCTTTTGCAAGTTACTTTACAAACACGAGAAACCAAAAAAGATACCAGCTTATAAGGACAGATATCTGCTAGTAACATTAGTAGTATGCTCATTCCTTTCCTAACTAATACTACATCTAACTTAAAGTAAGCGCTAATCACAGAACACGTTACAATAATGAGAAAAATCTCTTCACAGAACAAACACTACTGCAGATAGTTGTAAGAACTGGTCTATAAAGAATATGAAGCAAGTCATAAGTGTAACATTTAATGATAATATGCTTATGCATTCTTTATTTCATTATACTTGCAAAATATTAAATTCTTTCCATCATATATGCAATAGCCACAAACATGACCCATGTTATTCAAGAAAAAAAAGATGGGTGGGACTGTAACTAAAATAATAAAGCTACTCCTCAATGCCAAAAATAAAATTCTTACTTGAGCGAAGGTCAAAACCAAAATTAAAACTGTTGTTAGGAAAATACCTCAAGGATACTACAACTTCTGCAGAGCCAGTCATCAGAATGCTAGCACATGTGAAATTAAGGGTTATAATTCAAAATTACTTTTGAAGTGTATAATTGGAATCAAGAGTTTCTCTGCAATTATTTATGAAGAGAAAGTTTTAAGTACTCTGATATTTACATTTGACACTTAGTACTTACATAAGCAATTGACTTTTCAACAATGCTGAACAGCCATTAGACTCTAACTTAATTAACATCTCCCTTATTTCACCTCAAGGTTTAATATAAATTGCATTGCACACCAATGACATACAAAAGTGAAACTGGCAACTAGTCATCTTCATTTAAGCGTAAGAGCATTCTCAAGCAATTTTTCTATGGCATCCACCAAAATATACAACAAATGTTTCTTGAAACAGGTATACAATCATATGAAAACGCCCTTTCTTAACTATAAAAAATACATCAGACTGATTTAATATGTTATGGGGAAAAAAACATCCAGGTAAGTCTTACTACACAGAGGGAGGGCGGGAAAAAGTCTGGAAAACAAGTAAAACTTACTCTTCTGTTATAGCTTCATGATTTGTCAAGCCAAAGGTTGGCAAGGGATCTTCAATCTTGGGTGCCTGGGGAACATTTAAAGCTGGAGTGGTCTTAGAATCAAGAAGTGCTCTTTTTTCATCTTTCTCAAGTGCTTTTCTTTTTCCACCGTTCTGAAAATATTCTCGGCATACACTGAAAAGACAAAATGAAAAAATCCCCAGAAAAACAGGGTGCTTTTTTTTGGTCATTACTACAGATAAGACACAAGACCATGGTTTAAGAGATACAAGTGATGTCAGCTTTTAAACAAATCTGGGTTTTACTGCAGGTTTGGTAAATCTGCTTTAGGAAAGATGCAATACACCCAAAGACACACTTGAAGTTGATTGGTGTTTTATTTCCAGAAATTAGGCCGTAAGTCACAGTTAAGTAAACAGACTCAAAATAGTTTTATCTGGATAGACTTTTAGAACAAGATAGCAGAAGCCTTGTCAGAACATCACCAGAGTGTAGACTTCAGCTGTCACCTGAGCACCACAGTTCTCCACCAAGGTGCAAAGAGTTATTACCTAGCTACCCATAAACGCAGATGCTTTTGAAACAGCTGCGTCTTGCAAGGCATGTAATGTTGGGGAAAAGAAACATAATCCAAGCTTATGGGCTAACTTACATACACCAGTTTTTAATTTTAATTGAGTTTGCCGGGGATGTTTTTTGGTTTTAAGTAACAGATATCTGCAGTAGCTGTATTATTGTGGAAGACTGATTTTAGCTTTCAATTTTTTCCCCATACTTAATTTGCTAATAGGAACCAGAACAAAATAATCTGGTCATACTTGAACAGAAATATTAACCAGTTTAAAGGAAAGAATGTTATCAAAAAAGTTAAATTGCACCTGCATACTTCAACCAGTAGTCAGCATTAGTGTATGCAAAGCAAGCATTATGTTCAAGAAGAGCTGAATTTTGTCCACTAAATAGAACTAGAATTGGAAACAATTTGTTGCTGTGAAATTAAAAAGCCTGACTCACCCTGAACAAAGCAGTATTTTTAATTAGATGTGCCAGCCAAGTATTTGCATGGAAAGTTTAACAGAAATAGTACTTGTTTGAATGATATTTTCATAACAACCCATTTTTATAGTGCTTTCTTGAAATTCACTCAATTTTCCTTGAACAAAGGTGCAGAGGTTTGAAGGAAAGATTTCAGAAAACATAAATTGAGTGGTTTAATAACACCTTATACAAAGCAGGATCAAGATAACATAGTATTTCACATCACAGATTCAGGAAAGGACATGCTGGTATAATGCTGCATTTAAATCACAAATAGAGACAACAACTTGGAACACATAGGCTTTATCTGAGGGTTGGTGATATTATAGGCAACAAATATATCCAGCCTCTCCACCACATAAGACGTGAAAGAGAAAAAAGAAAAGTAATTGGTTGGAGTTGAGTTTCTGAGGAAACATACACAATCAAACAGATACAGGTAAAAGTTGCTTTACTTCAAGATGGTAGGAAATGACCACCTTGCATCAATAAAGGTATAATTACAGTAGCACATTATGTCCAAGTTACTAATTCTTGCCATGAGGGGGGAAAAAATAAGTTATCCTGGACACATTTCTGTGCTGACATGCTTATAGGACCTCAAGATCAAAACTGACCTGTGTCTAACAAACTCAAAGCACAAGCAAGTTTTACTTGCTCAAATAGGCCGTAGGCGTTCTTGCACTAAATATAAAAAGTCTAAAATGCAGACAGTAACCTTAGAGCAGAAAACACAGCTACATAATAAAGAAACTCAGTAAACTTTATATTTACAATCAACAAGTTTATAATTACAATTCCTCAGTAACCAAAGCTATTTTCAGACCAAAGAGAAGCTAAGTGGAATAAATAAAATCCACATATTAACAGTATGGAGCAAGATCACATGCAGAAGCATGAACAGCAGTCCAGGCTGCAATACTCCCAGATATATGCGCTGTGAAACCATACCAACTCCACCCATTACAGCTTGCACATATGGAAAGACAACTCTAAAATTAACAAAGTAGAAGCAGCCAGTCATTTAACTTAGCAGGCAAGAGATTAAAAACATCAGTAAACAAAGAACCATAGAAAAACACTTGAATTATTGTCAGTATGCTAATAAAAGTGTATTTTACACTACAGCGTATCATTTGCTTATAAGCATATGATCAATTTAGAACTATTTAATTCTGTGTCAGTCAAAGAAGTGAAACTCAGAAAAAAATATTTTCCTCACCGTTTATCAGCTACCTTACTACTCTGTTAGCATCTTGCAGTCTCTTTATTTTTATTGTAAGGTTTTTCCTCATTATCTCTCTTAAGACATCCAGAATCAACAGCAGTTTAAATAGTGTTGCGCTGCCCATTCACATTGACATGTAAGTCAGAACACATAAAAAAATTCACAACCTTGGGAGAATGTATTATTTTTTTTCTCCTGAACTATTGATGTTATCAACCTTTTAACTCACTAGAAGCTGGTATGTTGCCCAGCCTAACGCTTAATGAGCTGTTGCACAGGAGAACCCCTACTTGTAAAGTGCAGTATAAGCTCCCCTTGTCACTGAGCAGCCATTTCTTCCTCATTCTTGGCACTGGTACAAATCAGTATCTTTTCCATCCTTCTACCCCTGTCTATCATGTCAACTGAGTTCTCATAATTCTCTTTTCTTCTCGAATGACCTTCCTTGTCTGCACATAAGACTACCGAAGTAAACCATGAGGAGAAGCATCTTCTACTCCTGTGTTTTTGCTGGTGGGTGGAGGGGCCAGAGCCACAGGAAGGCCCAAGACTGGGTTAAATTCTTCACATTCAGATCCCAGTCAGTATACCTGTGCAGTACAACAAGAAAGCAAAAAAAAAAACAACCCCAAAAAACACCACCAAAAAAACCCCAACCCCCCAAAAAACAAACAAAACCCAAACCAAACCCAAATGAACCCATCCAAACACAAACCCCCAGGAAACACTGCACTCCATAACCTCTGAGGGTTACCTCCATTTTATGCCCTTCTGAAGTTACAATAATTCTGGCAGGATTACTACACGTTGCCCTTTTGGCTCCCGCGGCCTCAGAGGAGCTGTCTATGTACTCCCCACACCTACTGTGGGGTACAGTGAGTACGTGGGCAGTCGCTGCACAGTAGTTAACCAGAGATAATGCACTCAGTTTACCCCATGGTAACTTGCTGATGCAGCCACACGTTCAAGTTCACGGCCATTAAAAGCCGTCATTGATCACACTGTGGTTTTGAGTACGCAGCTATAAAAGACTACATTTAACAATTGTCTCAAGTAATGAAAAGAACATCCCTTAATTATCTACAGAGAGAAGTAAAATTAAGGAATCTATTTTATAATTCTGAGATCTGACATGGCTCCATTTTGAACTGACATTTAAGCTTTCAGACTTTGATGATACAATAATAGCTCTACAATTAACATACTTGTTTGTGAAGAATTGTGCAATGTAAATGCTACCTGAGCTAACACTTGCTACAGTTTACACAAACAGCGAAATAAACATTTTGAGTCTAAACTGTTTAAGTTTGCCGGCAGAGAGACAGGTGTAGTGTCCAGTTCATGTCTTTGCTTTAAATAAATAAATACAGGTATTTCCTCAGTGAAACTTGTTTTCCATACTTCAGATCTCAAACGGTAAACAACCTGTTCAAGTTGAGCCCCCTGTTCCCCCATTTAGGCTGGACATGTATAGCAAGTTTCAGTAAAAGGCAATATAAATATATAGTCATTTGTTAATACACTCCAGAAAAGTTTTGTTTTCTAATACAGTGACCAAACCCAAAGGTTTCAATAGCTTATATAATTAAAAAAAAAAAGAGGAGGGGAGAACTGCCAAAGAAACACCTTATGGAATTTAAAACCTATGAAAGAATCAGTAGGTAGTTCTCCTCATCAAGTAATAGTAAACAACTAAATTAAAGCTGATGTGGTCAGCATTTATCATGCTAAAAAGCAGTTTCTGGTAGCCCCTATCAATGCTCAAGGATTTCAAGCGGCCAGTTTTACACGTTAAGAACCGACACGGTCCATCTCTTTCCTTCTGCTTTATGAGGAAAAGGTGAGCCTGACCTATGTTCCTTAGAGTATTTACAAACCTAAACTTAATATTGAAGATGGAAGTTCAGCGAGGGTACAGAGAAATAACATACTTCCCTTCAGAGCTGAAGGAAAGTCTGGTCTTCTCATCATGGTTTCTGCCTGTAAAACATTTCTCCCTTCCTCCCACACATTGAGGAATAAGTTTATTAATGTCAACTGACAGAACTGCTGGCCTGACAAAAAAAAAAAAGTAAACTCCTCTACAGGATTAACCAACCCATCTCCAACCTCCAAAGAAAATCAAGGGAGGGAGAATTCTCTATTTCCTTGTATACATTAACAATACCTAGAAGAGCAGAAAAGTTTCCTCTGGACTGGAAAATATTTTGCTATTGTCATGAGCACCCAGCTTTAGGTTAAGGAAATCCACTAGGCTTCTCAATCGAAATTATCATAGCTTTTTATTATCACAATTACATTCTGTTAAACTTCAAGTTGAGAAACTTATATACAATACATTTTTCCATTTTATTTTTCATACTTGATCTCAGTTCTAGGGTTTTGAGACATTTTCCTTTTGAGAAACACAATTGGGTTTGTAATCAGATGTTTCTCTCATGGTGTATTCACCCCTCCACCCTAAGCCAGCTTCTGGAAGTAATATTCATTACCAGAGGATTCCAAGAACTTGAAAATAGCCAACAGTTATCATATGATCACTGCTCTAATTAGCTCTAGTGTTCAACAAACAGATATAGTTTTGTCAGAACAAAGTATTATTTAAGACCAAAATGAAGACTGTCATACAAACACGAACAATGAACATCAAGTCTTGTTTTCTATTTTAAATCACTTCCCTCCTCCTGTTTATGCCACCTCCCTCTTAATTCCATTCTCCTGAAAGTGAATTGCTTGACTAACTGCATTCATCAAGAAAAGCTGTGTAACAGTGTTGAAAGGATTTCAAACATTCATTCATTCAACCTTCCAGACCCAAACAGGATCAGCTTTCAAGTTCTAGCAGAGACCTGTTATTCTCAAAGATCCTGTAAGAGATCTCTTAGCCTTCTTTTTTTTTTTTGACTAGACAGTTTCAGGCAGTTTCTAGAAAAAACCACAAGGCTTTTGTGGGGGAAAAAAACAGAAGATTTTTGATAATTTCTTTGACTTTCTTGGACTTGAGCTGCTGCTTGTTATTTTTTAAGCGCAGTGGCCAAGATGATGTTTTCGCTAAGAGCAATGCTAAACAAAGCCAGAGGAGTACTTTATGTATCTTGTGGACAATCTAATTAACACACTCCAGTATGTTATTTGCCTTTATTGCAAAAGCACCCCATGACTGTTTCATATTCAGCTTGTGGCCTGCTACTTCTTGGACTTGAGCTGCTGCTTGTTATTTTTTAAGCGCAGTGGCCAAGATGATGTTTTCGCTAAGAGCAATGCTAAACAAAGCCAGAGGAGTACTTTATGTATCTTGTGGACAATCTAATTAACACACTCCAGTATGTTATTTGCCTTTATTGCAAAAGCACCCCATGACTGTTTCATATTCAGCTTGTGGCCTGCTACAGAATCCAAATGCTTTTCTAGAAGACTGACAACGAATTACTCCCTGGCCTGTATTTGTATAGTTGATAATATTTGGTGTAGTTAACAACACTGTTAATTTTAATCCTGCTCTGAGAGTGACAATTCTCTTCTGTTTGATCTCATTTGCAAATTTAATAAATATACTTTATTCTAGCAGATTGCTAATGAAAATATTGATTAGAAATGGGTGCAGTGACAGAGTCATCCTCAGTAAATCACATTTTTAACATAAGCTTCTAACATCTATTCTCTGCAAATTTCTTCAAACAGTTCTGCACTCACCTGACAGTAACTTCACCAAGCCCTTATTTCTTCAGTTTGCTCATGAAAGTCAAAAGACTTTTTAAAAAGGTGCAAGTCTAAATAGTGCTTTGTCATGACAGCCTTTTTTAGTTAGAAGTGCAGATTTTGGGTTTTGTTGTTTAAAAAAAATTGCCAAGTCAACACAAGTCTTAACACTGATGCAAAAGCAACAGAAAGAAGCAAACCTGCTGGTCTAGCTTATTTTGTTTTAACTAGAACCAGAACAGGCTGGCATTCATTGTCCATACAAAGGTTCACCAGCCTACATATGCCAGCAAAAATCAAGAGTTAGGACAGGGTAAACATCATCTTACCCCATTTTGGTTTAAGTTTTGTGTTGTAATATAAATGAAAAGAAAGAGAGACAGAAATGTTAGTTTCCAAATACCATTTGCTACTGTATTCAGTTTTCTAAAGGTACAAAAAGAATGTAAGGGAAGGACATCTGAGTGTTGCAGGCTTTTTTACAACATCACTCAGGGGACCATTAACCTGCATCTAGAAGGGACAAAGTTTTAATCCCTCTTCCCCTCCCTGCCCACCCCCCCTCAAGCTAACAGTTGTATAATGTTGCACTGAAACAATAAATGAAACTAGCCCTATACAATGCAGCATATGGTCATCAGCACAGTCTATCATGTACTGCTTTCCATCTTTTACAGCTTCTAAAGTCTGGATATGTACTTGTTTAAATCAACAAATAATGAAGTAGTAAAATAATAGTAAGTTTTATGTCATCTGGTTTAAGAATTAATGTCAGAATAAGCATTTTTCCAGGGGCTTCAACCTAATAGCTAGAAAGGCTTTTCAACCCTGCAAGAAAATTTTATCCTGAGATAAAATATCCTGAGAGATATACATGGCTTCTCTAGTGGTTATTCTGCATCCTCTGATTTACTTTATCAAGTTTACAAAAGAATACAAGAAAAATGAAGGAAAGATTAAAAAAAAACCAACCAAAACCAACACACAACTTGTTTTTAACTAGGGGAGAAAAACACTTCCTGGTTTCAGATCTTGAAAAAAATATTTCTTAAAAAAAACCCAAAACACACAAACAAAAAAGCCTAGACTATCCTTTCTTCAGCAGGGATGCACCCATGGTTCCAAAGTATTTTCAGCATTCCACTTCCAAATTAAACTTCATCTAATACATCAGCTACCTTCCTGCTGTCATGGTGACACAGTTAAAGCATTGAGCAAAAGCTTTCAGTGAAGTCTCATGCAAGTCAAGTTCTCCTGCATGCAATTATGCACCCAGACACAAGGACTAGCAGCAGCAATGAGACCTGCCATCTGTCTGGCACACCTCCTGGCCCTTTGAGAAGGAACAAAAAATAGCAGAACACAAAGTCAATCTGATATGTTCTGGTATCTAGCCATCCAGGCCTCGGTTTAATCCGAGACGCACAAAAGTGAAAAGTACCCCTCTTTTTCTACTGATGTAAAACTCCTAACCTGTTTTAATTGAAACTTTAGACTGAGACAGAACATTAGAGTCTCTCACTGGGTGGATTCTCTTCTTAATATGAGTTCATGCTGCAAGGCCCAAGCTGGACACTTATTTAAATGTTTATTTTGTAAGTCTTGTAGGAACTACAAACAGAAAACAAGCAAGACACAGAGCCAAACAAGTTCAATACACAGGCCATCAACTGTCCACAAGGAACATTATCCTGTCCTACAGGGTAACAAAGCTTGCCTCAAGCTAAGGGAATACTGTTTAGCTGAAGTTACTTCAAAGTAAGTGCACACAGCTCTGTTGAAAAAAGCTTCATATTTTATTTGACAATCAAATTGTAAGAAAATATCGAGCAATGTTCTATGGGAGCCTGTTCTGGGTCCAGTACAATTAGTATTTTTACAGATAACCTGAACACTGGGAACAGTCAGTACTCCTCTTAACTGATCTGCAAACTAAGCCAAGCTGGGGCAGGGATACTGCAAGAAATCGTTGTATTAGAATTCAATATGATTCAAGAGCATGTAATTTAGTAAAAAGAAGGACAAATATCAGCATTTCCATACAGGTAATGAATAGCACAAATACAAGAAAACAATTAGCAACTGAAGAAGCCTGTAAAAAAGAAATAGGCAGTTGGGGATCACAAGTGAGCATAAATCAATGCCTGCACAATACAAAAAAACCCCAAACAACCAAAACACAGAAAACCCACCAAACAAGGTCAGCAGCATAACAAGAGTTTACTACAACCTCAGTAATATTTCTTCATTTTATTTATCCCTGACAAGGCCAGGGAAATGGTGTGTCCATTTCTGAACATAGCTCTTTCCAACTGATCCATCCCCCTTGTAACGGGGATAAGGATATGGAACACATGTCTGGAAAAGGATCTGTAGAGAAACACTGAACTTTATTGGGAGGGGGGTTTAAGCTAAAGCATAAAAGATTGATACATAAAGGAATGATTTACGAATATTTAAGAACCTGTCATAGGGAAAAAGGAAACCAGCTTGTTACTACTTGCTCCATTTCCAGAAGCCACAGAACAGCTCAAGTCGGCACCAAAACATACTCTAGATCAACTTTTCCAGTTGTTCTCCCCACCTTTTTTTGTTGTTTTATGGGCTCAAAGGACCCATGTAATGAACTTAAATTTAGTGATACCACGCCAGCTTTTCTTTGCTGTGTTTTGCTCATCACACTGCAACACTCACCTGCAGGACCTACAGACTGGCACACGATGTTACTTGTCACCTGTCTAAAGTCATTCCCAAAGGACGGACCATTGAATAAATCCTCTTCCCGGTTAGATTTCAACAGTATTTTGTTTTACTCTGCTGTACAGATTCCACAGTATGCCCTGGATGCCAACTGCACACAGGAATCCTGAGTCACCAATATTTCTCCTCTTTTAGGAGTTTATTTTCCTCCTCAGTTCAGCTGAACTCACTTCATGGCTTTACTATTAGATGTTTATGACACAGGAATTTTAAAATTTAAAATCCATTTAAAATAAGTTTAAGTAAGTTAAAGTCAAGATTAAGACTTGAAAATTAAGCAGCAGAGATGTGCATTTAGAGATCAAACACTATTATATGCACAAATCAAACCAAAGCCCTGGAAATTAAACTTGAGCTACACTTACTGTATTTGTTCCATTTAGGTTCAGACAAATGTATAGAAAATTCTTTCATATGTTTAAAATTATTTCATACGTTTACTTGCAAACAGCTTCAGTACTCAAGGAAAAAAGTTGTTTGTTGAAGATACTTTAAAAAAGGGCCATCTTTATAACAAAACACTTCATAAGCTATATTTTCTTAGTAAGTTAGAACAGTAAGAAGGTACTTGTTTTAGGAAGCAATAAATCATTAACATGTTATAGAACAAATCTTAAAAAAGGCAAAAAAAGCAAAACATGCTTAAGCTTTGCATTATAAAGAACTGTGAGTAGAAGTGTGCAATTGCTTCTTTCAAATACATTAAGATTTACCTGCAACACCATTCAATTCGGCCTTCCCCTTCACAAGTTTTTGCCCAGTGATTATCTGCAAGGTTTTTCATTGCCACAGCATATTCACACAGAGTTTCCTCATCCTCACAGTGCTCACGCCAGATCTTATCAAAGTCTCCCACTAAACAAAACAACAACAACAAAAAATTGCACATTAGATACAAAGTGCCTTATCATCTCCATGGCAAAATCCCCATCTTCCAATTAAAAGCAGTTACATAACACGCCAAGAGATTATTTTACTTGCATGTAACAAAAACAAGGTCCCCTTTCCCTAGTCAAATACAACATTCCAGGTCTTGGAGAAGGAAGGGACTATTGGATACTTGAGAAACTAGCAATATTCCCAGTATTTTGTTCAATTTTGTCCTGTGAAATTCAAGTCCCTGGGAAATTTTGCTTTCAGATTTCTGTCCATGAGCATTAACATGACAAACATTTTAGAAATGAAAGAATGAAAGGTTTCCTGGTAGCATTCAAGTTCTTGGCAAATACTGCAGATGATATTACATGCAAAAATGTCAGAAAGTTTAAGCCAGAATATAGATTTCTTTGGATACATAGGAAAAGGACTTCAAGCCTTCGTTGATGTCTGCCTAATCTAGCCAGGCTCAATGAATTAGCTTCTAGAGGAAAGTACTGAAAATACTGAAAAAAAAATGAAACCGACTACAGTCAGGATAAACTTGTCTGCTGATCTCCAAGGACAGATTTATTTCCATGCTCTTCACCTTGCTATGAAGAAGTTAAAGAGGTTAAATTCTGGCACTGCAGAATAATTAAACATGATGATTTTCCCTCTTCTTCTGCTAAGTATCCACTTCTCCTAGCTTGCTTTACATAATGTACTGCTAAACAAAAACAAGATAAACGCTTGTCGTGGCTAGCCACAATTCCTATTGTGGTTTTTACAGCATGCAAACCCTTGGTATACCTTACTAAAAGGACATGTCTGCCCTAAGAAAGAAAAATATGCTCACTGGCACGATCTTCGCTAATTCCTTCTGTTTTTCTTAATCACAAATGTGTGCACACATCCAGTATAAATATATAGAAATCTGTAGAATAGAAGTTATCTACTGATTTTGCACCCACATGCTGATACAGCTAACAACAAGCTTTCAAGAGCAGAGCTATACTTTAAGCTTTGACTCGGACAACCAGCACATTTTCACAACATGGTTCCACAAACTGTTATAGTAGGACCTTCATATTACAAAGAAACATTTTAAAAGTGTATCAAGCATAAGCCAAAGCCTGAAACTAACCTACAGTATGACCTGTCCTCGTATCAGTAAGAGATTTCTGTTGCTAACCCACTTGGGGCAATTTCTTTGATGTGCTTTGTTTTAATTAGCAGGAAATAACTAACAGATTTCTTCTAGAGGCAACTTTTTTTCTTCCTCGTGTGCAAAGCAGTAACAATCCCTCACCTCACCTGTCCTCCAATCACAGCAAGACTGGGTATGATGCACAAGTATAGATAGCTGTATATTTAGAAGATTTAAACCAAGCATCCAGGTTACTACCAATTTAAGTTTGGTTTGGAGATGTCATGGCAATTTTCTCTTCAAAATTAATCATCTAGCACACTCGTACCATCATCAAAATGAGTCATGTTTAAAATTAGGTGTTTATGCTCCTTCGTGCGAGACGGCAGTTGAGATGAAAGGGAGTGGACATAGTTTAGTTTTAAGGAAATAAGGAAGCTATGCAAGAAATCATTTATTCTGCTTGCTATTCAACAAGCATATATAAGAAAGTTATTAGACTGGACAAAAAAAAAATACTGTATTTTATTTGAGAAGTATCCTTCATTATTTCCCAAATGACCTAAGTTCAGAGAGATATGCTTTGTAAGAAAAGGCACTAGCATAGTCACCAACTAACCACTGAAGCTGAGAGACACCCAAGTTGCAAGCAGGACCCCACAGGGGCTTCTCCTAAAACCTATGCGTCCCTTTTCCAGAACTTTCAGGAGAAAAGCCTTATGTAGAAACTATCAAGAAGGACTATCATGTTCTACTAACAAAAGAGAGCAAGAAATGGTATAGACAGTGTCCTACCAGCAAAGGGGGCAAAATAAGCACAACTCTTAGAAATCTTTATTGCTTGTGTCAACAAAGTACAGAACGTACGCAGCAGCAAGCCAGAAAGCGCTAGCCAAGTTCAAAGTGTATTGTCAAAGCAAATTCATTCTGGTGCAATTTAGAGAAAAGTTTCATAGTTTCTCTGCCACAATACTCTGAATCTTACTGCACGCTCCAGACATGCTCAAATGACATGCAGTTGCTAGAGTTTTGTTTGAAGAATACACGGCTAATTAGAAAGGAAAAAAGTAAATGAGTGAACACTTACCGAGGGAAAACATCACAAATACAAAATCCCAAGTTTAATACTGTTCTTCCTTTAGTCCATTACTTCATTTGGTCTATTCTTAAGCAATTATTCTATTTCCAAATACTGCTTTTCCTTAACACTTAAGAAATAAGACAGATGGGGGAGAAGAAATATGCAAAGACCACGTGTTCTTAACCAGCCAGTCCTTTCTTACAGCAAAGTAGCAATGCCTCCTAACACTAATCTTGCTCTCATAGCAACTCTTCTTACTTCCTTCTGAACAAGGCAAATGTGCACTTCTCTCTGAAAGTCAGAGGAGGGGCAAAAGGGTCCAGAGATAAGGGAGCCTAGATTTAGATATATAAGCAACAGACACAGAGCTGACTACCAGCACTTTGAGACACAAACTTTGGGTTACAACAGAGCTGCCTATAACAGCAACAGCTTCTTGGCACTGAGCTGACAAGAAAATAGAATGGAACGATACAGACTATTGAGAGAGACACGCAGAACAAAAGTGAAACATTCATCACAAAGTAATTCCGTCACACATCCTATATCAAGTCAATTTTGTGTGCACTTCTGGTTTGTTTTCATCTACCAATACGGCAAGTCTAGAGATACAGAAAATGGCAACATGGGACATATAGAGCACAGCTTCTCTATGAGAAACACTTAAACAGAGTTAAGAAAAAGGCAGATGAAAGCAGGAGAGAACAGATCTCCATATCTCCACAAGCGACAGAGGAAAGGTAAATATGGAACAACAACTGGTTATTTCAAGAGCAGGAGACATTCAGGAAAACTGTAAAAAGACAGCTTCAAAGCAACACAAAATACTCTTCACAAAGTATATAATTATGCTTAACATTCATGTAGCTGGGCAAAAACAAAATAATCCATAACAAACTTCATATTTGAAGGTGCAATTTCTAACTCAGGAGCTCCCAGACCATGAAATCACTTAAAGACAGAACCATACAGTGATGGTCCAGCAGCACTTCTCATTTATTCTTGTCTGAGCATCTGCTGTTGACCCACTGTCAATACTGGGTTTGATATGATGCCCGTTTATCTGCCCTTCCATTAACATAAGCTCCAGAACAACTGCAGATAAAGGGCTTTCTTAAGACGTTGGCACCACTGTGGAGGGACTTTCAGAGAACTGTCTGAGGTTCAGTTTCCCTGGAGCAGGTACCATGGTAGTGAGCTGTTTTCGGGGTTTTTTTCCCTGTTCTTCTCCAGAGTGAGCTTTGAGAAGGCACAGACAGGCACACTGGATTTACAGGAACTTTAATTCCAGAATCATACTCCAATACTGAGTTGAAAATGCAAATAATGCTTCCTATCTATTGAGGTATTCCTATCTATTTTGAGGTAGTAACTACAACAGGTCTTCCAGCATCCAATTTCAAACTGACACACAGCACATAGTAGAGATGTGTATTAAATTTTTTCAAACAATATATTATAATCCACTGTGTATTAATTTTTCAAACAATACATTATAATCCATGTGCAAATACTGCATTAACTCTAGTGGAGTTAAACATTTATTTATGAATCATTGCTCGTGTAACCAAAAAGGCAGTAAAATATGCAGGAAGGTTTCGTTGCAAAACTAATAGTTACTAAAGAAATAAGATAAATAAATTCTTCTGTTAAGCAATCAATAATGAAGTAAATTAAACAGAAGTTTGTGGTAGGCTAATCTAAAGGAATAAAAAAATGTCTTACATGTTTGATCACACCTTAAAGTCAACATTTGATATTGTGCATTAAACTTTTCACCTGACGTACTCATAACCATATAATAATATAAAGTTTAAGGCTACTTGACACTGTTACTATGCATGTGTGTGACACTGTTACTATGTATGTCACCTTTTATGTGATTTAAAACCGGGTTTGAGCACTGACTCTTCAGAGATCTTCATATACCTCAGATCTCCATCAAGGAACCAGTTATGCCAACCTCCAGCTGAAAAGTACTGTTGGCAAGACTGGCTCCTAACAGGGGTTTCACACACCTCTCAAATCA
Organism: Charadrius vociferus; assembly: GCF_000708025.1. NCBI lineage: Eukaryota > Metazoa > Chordata > Aves > Charadriiformes > Charadriidae > Charadrius > Charadrius vociferus. Next base: position 5,948,741 of record NW_009647572.1, read on the forward strand.
CTATGGTGACATTATTTTAAAATTCTTTAATGTTTGCTCTCCTCTCTATCCAGAATTGCCTAGAAAATAAATAAATTACTTACTCTTCACCTTGATGATTAACTATTCTTTTAAAAACAAAAAAGCCCAAAGCCTACTCTTTCTAGCAATTCTGTCAATCAACAAATGACTCACCAACCTGTAGGTTCTTTGTAACAGTCTTTTCTAATGCAATAGCACAAATCCAATACTTGTTACCTAGAACAGATGAACTCCTCTAAATACTTTCCACCCACATTAATACTGCCCACAGAATAGCCAGATGAAACCCCCAAATACATCCACAGAGTAATCAGCAGTTGCTGAATCCTGTCACAGACAGAACAGGTCAGGCATGCAGAAGTTATTTTTAAATGATCCTAATTACAAGATAGCTTTAATTGTGGGTGACAGCAATAAAGACCTAACGTTAGCTGTAAGCTTCCACAACTGAAAACATTTTTAATAAAGAAGAAAGAATCATACAAGCTCAGTAAGAACTCCTTCATTACACATCTATTTACAAGATCTCAAAGGTCCCCAGCACAGCGTGAGAAGACCAGGTTTGTCATTCTTGGTGGGACAATCCCACACCATAACTGTTCTCTCCAGGCAGTCTATTTAAAGGGAAAAAAAAAAATAATCAACTTTCTTGCATCCTATTTTTTATTTGTCTTTTTTATTTTTAAAAGACTTAAGCTTCAGGCAGATGCAATGTGGGTTTAGGTCTTAATCAAAAACTCCCCTCAAAAGAAACAGTTTTTTAACATTTGAAGAAAAATGGAATTAGAACAACCATTATTTCCTTTAGGAAAACAATTTTCCAAATTCAAAGTAGATGTAATTAAAAAAAAAGGGGGGGGGGCACCACAACCAAACAAGGGTTTCAGGGTTTGAAGTCTTGGCTACCTACATGCTGATATAAATTGGTAACGTAAAAAACCAGATTCAATCCACTCCCTTTTCAATACTTCTATTTAAGAGCACATTGCCTTCCTATGTACACCTTTGGTGGCTCTGTTAGAGGAGAAAATAAGCTCAATAAATTGACAAACAATGAAAGTCAGAAGCTAAAGTGACATGTTCCTATTTGTGCAACAGCTATTAATAAAGCTCTTGGGCTTTGGAATTGCTCATTGTAAAAAACAAACCTATCCCCACAATTAACAAGTGCCCATGACAATGCTGGGTAACTTCAGATGACAGGCTACTGGCCACAGCAATGCCTAGCAAGATCTTTGAGCTTTCTTTTTTGTTGTTGACAGCATTGCACTGCAGAATGAAAAAATCCATCTCATTTTTAGCCTCTTAAGACTGCCTCTCACTTACTTGCTGGAAACAGTAAACTAGCTTCTACAACGCGCTAAACAGTGCAACCCTACATCGTCCACCAGGCTAAAGCTGAAATCAAATTCCTGTGAATATCCAACAAAACTTCCTCAATAACAGTGACTTGTCAGCTGAAATTTAGCTGTACTACTAAATGTCTGGATACTGTGGCAATGATTAATAAAATTACATGAGGAATATCAGCTAATACGATGTTATTTACAGCTTTCAGTGTATACAAGATAAACTAGAAATTTGCTGAACATCTGTCTTACTAAAACAGCATATCCAGTATTTCTTGTGAAAGACATTAGGTATTTTTGGCTTCACTGTTTTCCAGTTTTATATGTCTAAATACATAACATGAACTTCAACTCGGGCAAAGTTCAAGCAATCAGAGCTAATATTTTCCTTCTCTTGTCTGACTAGTGTTTGCTTTACATTCTTAGGATTTACCTGAAATCTTTCACAATAAAATGTTAAAAAAATCCCAAAGTGCAAGAACCTTATTTTCATAGAATCATAGAACAGTTTAGGTGGGAAAGGACCTTGAAGATCATTGAGTTCCACCCCCCCTGCCATAGACAGGGACACCTCCCACTAGACCAGGTTGCCCAGGGCCACGTCCAGCCTGGCCTTGAACACCTCCAGGGATGGGGCCTCAACAACCTCTCTGGGCAACCTGTGCCAGTGCCTTACCACCCTCAAAGTGAAAAAACTTCTTCCTAATGTTTAATCTAAACCTGCCCTCTTCCAGTTTAAAGCCATTCCCCCTCGTCCTGTCACTACATGCCCTAGTAAAAAGCCCTTCCCCAGCTCTCCTGTAGGCCCCCTTTGGGTACTGGAAGGCCACAATAAGATCTCCCCAGAGCCTTCTCTTCTCCAGGCTGAACAGCCCTGACTCTCTCAGCCTCTCCTCATAGGAGAGGTGCTCCAGCCCTCGGATCATCCTCGTGGC
>NW_009647572.1:5951517-5957263 GCF_000708025.1 Charadrius vociferus
ATCACTATTCCTCCCTTCTACTCACACAGAAAGGATTCATTTGACCAAATGCAAATTTCTACATCTGACCTGTCAGGTAAACTTCCTATCTATCTGTTTACACTAGACTCCCAGGGTACAACTCATCTGCTATTTAAAGCATCTACTAGGGGTAAGCTTATATCACCCTAAAGAATGATTTGTGTCTCCAATCTGCTGTAAACCTCTGATGGCTGTCACACAAACAGTGGGGAGCCAACTTGTGATAGTTTAAGCAATTACTGCCCCCAGGTGTTGGACCAACTCTATTGGAAACTATCACCCCTCTCTCCTCTTCCCCAAACCTGACTTTCTGGGAGAGACTATGTGCTGCACCTCAACAACACCATTGCAGAGATTAACAGAAACTACTGATTTTGGTAGATTTGTGCAAGCACAGGAGCAAAGCAGCTGAGGCACACGTACAGATTTCATTACGCTCCCTGCAAGGGAGCTAGGAAGGAGGTTACATAGAGCATTCAGTGGATGCAAGTCTGTGCTGTAGCCAGTGGGCATTCAAAATTTGTGGGCTAGCTAAATTATAGCAACAATTTATTAGTTAAATCCCCCAAATGGTAAAATGTTATGGGATTTCTAATGGAAGTTTCACTACAAAACTGGTATGCAACCTGTAAGGACAATCATATCTTAATGCCTATGTCATAAAATAGCATCAACTTTAATTTTTAATGAAATGGAATTTAGTTTCTGTTGATTGAAAATGTAACAATTACTGTTCCCAAACGTTTACCTCTTCCAAGAAATTCATGCAAGTGGGGAAAGACAAACGAAGAACTAAAATATAACTGGTTTACTGTGTAGAAATAAATATAAGTTTTCAACAAAAAGGAGTAACAACTGTTAACTTATCATGTAAAGTTAGTGACAAAGTTTTCCTGTCCTGTGAAAAATGCCACTATTGCAAAATGTTTCCTGTTTCACATCAGGAAGAACTTAAGCTCTCTCAAGGTTTTTCATGAAAAACATGAGAGAGGAAGAGACCATAAAGCAACTGACTTCAGAACGACTCGTCTCACATGAACGTCTAAACCACTTACCTATTTAGACTACTTATTATTGTCAGGCAGCATTCTGTAAATTCTTCCTAATTTTCTGTATTTGAAAAAACTCTTAATAAAGTTACTACCCATTTATTTGAAGTTTCAACAAATCTTTCTTTTAATGAATCAAACTACCAACTAGAAATGTTTATATCATCTTTTGCAATACAGTATCTAATATCAGGCCAAACATCAGTGCTCTGTGATTCTAAGCCTGAACACTATGGAAGGAAAGACAAAACACACAGCAAAATATTTCATAAAATAGCTTTACAGATACCTCAGCAAATTTTTTCCACTTGTACTGAATACGGGACTTCCAGGGAGAAGTAAAAGGTCTTGCAAATCATCTTTCCAGACTACATGTAAAACCATCTATATAACTGCAGGTCATGCTGCATAGAAAGTGTTTACTTGATAAATACAGCTCTGCACGACTACATAGGAAGCAAACAACTTGGAGGAAAAAAAAAGGCTGCCTCTGTATCAGGGGAGGGATTTTTATCACAGTAAAAATTAACCCTACTTGGCTGCTACAAGCAACACGAAACAAACAAATATTACATAGCAGATGTTCCACAGATCATGTTTAGTTCCCTACGAACCACTAAATCTGCTTTAACAAGCCTGTCTGTCAGGCCCGACAGACATCAGCGTACGTGCAATACACACAACATACAGGCATATACGCAACCAATACATGTTCCAGCCTATGGCTACAGGTACCTAAAAGATGCATCGCGGAAAATCCTGTAAAATTTGGGGTCACCTATTGTACCAGGCAACAGAACTAAGAGCAAGAGACTAAATGAGAAACTGTCCTCTCCCCCTCCCATGTTGCAACAGGCTAGTAGAAGACCAAATTCAGGTTTCGTGATTTCCGTACTTTCTAAGTACTTGTGTCAAGCATGCAGAACCCTGAAGTTTCTCATGAGTAAATAACTGAGCACTTGAGAGCTGTTGTTTCAGCTTTTGGATTTTACCCTGGTTTGTAAGGTAATTAAGATTAAACTAATCCATTTGGACAGAAGTAAAACTTCATAAAAACATTGTTTTATGCTAATGAGATACACTCCTAAGTGAACACATTACAACTCAGTGCGTTTTCTCACTTAATGTTTTCTTAATGAGAAAACAGTTTATAGGCTAACCTGAGGAATGATGTATACTTTTAGGAACCATTAGACATGTTTTCTTTGTCTCTATCACTGTCCTAAAGTGGTCTGAAAGAACTTATTAACAATAGGCTAGTTGACACATTCACTCAGTGTGGACAAGGATCAATCACCTTAATTAAAAAAAAATACACATTTTTTTCTTCACACTAAAAACCCCACACTTAATTAAGTTAAACTTAATTAAACCATTTTAAAATATATGATGTATAATACTACCTTAGCATTCGCAATGTGGGGGAAGAGTATCCTACAATCACAAAATACCAAATCTGCCATGGCATTTATGATTACATACTACCCTTTTTCATTTATTAATCAACAGGGAGGGCGTAAGGGGAAGAGAAGGAAATTGAAAAGGATGAAAGGAAAATGACATGAAAAAGGGAGGCAAATATAAATATTCCCGCTAGGAAGTCACACTAGATTAGTAACATCTCAAAAATAGGAAAAGGTTAGTACTAGTCATACAGTAAAAAGTCAGAATTGTTGAAGAAAACAGAAAATGCAGTTCAATACTAACTTAAAGTTTAAGCTGAACCATTTTGAACACGGCAAATGCTTGTCATAAATACACTGGCATGCTCTGGGACTATGATATGACATGAGCTACAGCACAGAAGTAAAAACAAAATCCATCCACCATACTTACAAGACAAAGTGGTTCAACAAATGCAGAACTTAAAAAAGTAGCCAAGATTCAGTTCTGATGAATCTCAAGAGTTATATTTTTTTCACCAAGAAAAAAAAACATCAAACCATTTAGATTACACGATGCTGACTGAACTTTACTCTATTAATTCCTTAGTAACTGCAAAAAATTTGTTGTGATGCATCCCTGGTTAAGAAATACTGCTTTTGCACTTTGACAAGTATGCAACTTCTTCAGAAACATGTTAGCTTGCAGTTTTGAAGCATACTGTTGCTTTTCCACTGGCTCATCTTCAAAAAAGAGGGGAACCACTGTGGGAAATGAAACAAAATAATAACAATGGTGCCAGTTATAAGCAAGTCAGATAATACACTGGCTGGTCTTTTACAATTGCTCATTGAAACTCAAGGCTTGCTAACATCAGCAAGGCAAATGAATTCTCAAAGAAATCAGCTTATTAAAATCAAGCCTGTATAACTTCTATCAACAAACACCTCGGTGTCTCAAGGACGCATCTATTTCCCTTCAACAATTCTAACGAAGACTTAAGATCATATTACAATACCAAAGGCTTTCTTAGACTTATCCACCCTGTGCAACATAATCATATAGCTTTCAGAAGGATACTCAACATGCTTTTGCCTCTACCAACAAAATTAATAAGCAATTCTATTTTAGTATCTACATACAAAGCATGGACAAAAGTCCATGCAACAGCAATTCTAGTACGGTTTGCTTATTTAGACAAAATGGAAACTAGCTTCATAGAACTCTAGCAAACGTGAGAAGAGGCAGAGTGAAAAAAAAATTAAAAAAAAAAAGACCAGACAAAAAACAAGACAATACAAGATTCTGAAATAATACAGATAGTTTTGTTTCTGCTTCATACTGAGGTGGGTGCACTGCACTGTGGAGACAAGAGGTTTTTCCTGTGCAATAAGCTGCAAGCATATAACCAAAGATGCAGTTTTTACCTTTGCTTTTTCATATCCAAGTTATAATTAAATTCCTACTGAGAAATTACGGAGGATTTGTTGCTTTTTTACTTCTCTTTAGCAAACTGTCAACTTTGATTTTTCCAGGCTAACATACTTACCATTTAGTGTCTCTGAGTATTAGAAAACAAAATAAACAAACAAAAATCTCAAGAAAAGATCCTTCACAGGTCAAGCACAAACTGGTATTACAATTTCAGAATGACATTAAAGGCATTTAGGAAGGATATTCTTAAGTCTGCTCTTAGAAGCACAGAGAAATGTAGGGAGATAAGACTCCAAAAAGAAAATTCTTAAGTTGAAACAACCTAAGTATGAAGTACTACAACTACTAATGATTAGTAACTTGTAAAGACCACCTTCTATTGGATGGGTAGGTAAAGGGTGGAGCTCCCCTTGTTGCATAGATGTGATGAACTGTTTAGGTTTTAACTCTCTCCATGAAAATACATAAAACGTTGCTAATTGAGAGTGACTAGAAAAATCACTGTAAAGTTTTCACTAACACATGATTTACAGGACATATGAAGTAAGTTAAGAGTGCCATTTGCTCTTTTGTTTAAGAAATTACACTGAAGATAAAACACAACTTACCCTTACATGCTAACTTTTTTTTTTTTTTTTAAAGTTAACAGTGCCATTATTTGCCTGCCTTAATCTGCAGGCACTCTGAAATAGCAGAGAAATAGGAACTGCTCAAAGCTGGGCTCTTTTGGCAGGATTTAACTGTTAAAATGTACTACGTTCCTTCGCCTAAATGTCAGGAGAACAAAGGAGATCCTCCCTTCAGTTTTGGCTTACCAACTCCAAAATAAGCAGTAACTCTTGCTCATTGTCTACATAGGTAGACATCTGTGCCCAAATCCCATGGACAGGCTCCCACAGAGACTTCTGAAGTCCAGAAAGCAGAATGACCTTGTTACTCCAACATAAGTGTCATACGCAGACATACAGGAGAGGCAAGAACTAGTGCCTACAACAGGAACAGCTCGCATTTTGTAAGTGTCCTTCTTGAGATATGCACCAGATCAGAAAGAGCTGTGGACTCACTGAAAGAATGAATGGACGATTTTTTTTGTAGCCTGTGCTATCAAGATTAGACAGATCATTATAATCAACCTGAATAGACTACAAATTTCATCAAACAAATCTCAACTCAGACACTCATCTGAAAGCATTCCTGGGAGGTTTTAAGCATTCCAATACCACCCGTAAGAACCTTGCATAAGGGTATTAATACTGATGACAAAGTAGATTTTTTGAAGGACTCGGGGTAATTTATTTTACAACAGCTTTTCCCAACTCTTTTGCTTAGTGCTGCAGCCTGAACTATCCCTCCACAGCTGAAAGACAGGAGGCACAAACAGTACACAAAGACCCGTGCCTCTCCAAATCACCATTCAATCTCTCTTGGCACTCATGACCTACTGTCCTCTCCAACCCTGCAGATTCCCAGTTTGGAAAACATCTCCGTACGGCTTGGAAGCTGCCTGTGCTGAAAGGCCTCGCTGTAGCAATCACCTACTAAATGTCACACGGTGTGTTAACGCAGGGCCACACGGACCCACGTCCACAGACAGGTGTAACACACCTACAGCCAAGCGCACATTTTCACCTCGCAGCATTATCCGTGCACACCAATCCTCTTCTCCTACATCACACGGGGAAAGCTTCTAGAGATGCGCCCTGAGCCCTCCTCAGCCACGAAGGGGTCTCTGCTGCCAACAATCCCAGGAAAGCGGCAAAACCTCGGCAGACCCGACCGGGGCTCCTCGGCGGGGCTGTGGGGAGGAGCAGGAAGCGAGCCCGGAGCTGCTCCCAGCCACCACCACCACCACCCTCCCC
>NW_009647572.1:5958008-6056553 GCF_000708025.1 Charadrius vociferus
GGTCGCCCTGCGGGGCTCGACGAACCGGTGGGAGAAATTGGGTGAAAAACACAGGAAGGGTGCAGGGGCAGCGCGACTTCCAGGACACCGCTGGGAGCGGGGGCTCCTCTCTCCTCCCCGCATGGCCCCCGTTCAACCTGCCGTCCCAAGGAACCCCGTAACAGGTCCGGGCGGGAATCCCTCCCAAGTCGGGCGGTAAAAACCGTCCCGGACCTAGAAAGGACCTTGTGGAAACAACCTGGATTCAAAATAAGGCAAAGCGAACCTTGGTATGTTGGTGTCCGCTGTGTGGACGCGGGCATTTGAAGCGCACAGTTTTGTACAGGCTTTTTGCTGTCTCCGCGGAGCTGCTGGGCCCGTTTCTCGGCAGAGTACAGTTCCTGACGTGATTTGGGTGGAAATACACCACCTCTGGCGAAACTGCCCCTTAGAGGGGAAGAAGGCCTTCATCTGCAGCTCTCTGCCCAGCTTCAGCCTTCCTCCAGTGCTCTCTTTCAGTCGTCGCTGGAAACAGGATGGACAAAACCACTCTTCAGGAGATCATAGCAGGGGAACCTGCCATGAAGCTGCCTGCTTGTTTGACTTGGCCAGAAGCAGCTAATTGCCTTCTCTGAAGATGTTCAAAAACATTAAGGAGGTAATTGCGGCTGCAATTAAATGGGTGACAAATCTGACTTGGGTAGGGTCAAGATTTCACGCTAATGAGAAGTCAGTGACACATGCAACTGTGTGCAGAGGGGTGTATAACAGGTCCTCACCAGCGCCACGCCACTCCTGCCGAAAGGATTTCACGGGGAATCACAGGGCGTGGTGTCGCTCTGCTTTCCCGATAAACTTCTTTTTGAAGGTGCAGTTATCAAGACGAAACAGCAATGTCCAAACAAAAGCTTTTCATCGATACTGACTGCAAAGACACCCCTTTTTCACTCCACTCAGAGCGAATACCGCATCGCTCCCACCGCCCTGAAAGTGGATTGCACATTATGAGTAAAGATCCAGCTTTTCCAGTACTGTTATTTTTCAGGGAGTGCTTAAAAAACTTCAGTGTAGTTCGGATCTTCCATCAGTATATTTACACGCCATTAGGTATTTTATTGTCAGAATATTTCAGGTTTGTTCTTTATTTTGTCAAAATACAGGAGAATGATGGAAGAATTACAATTTTTGCTACTGATATCAGTGCTAAGAAAGACAAGAGAAGTGTAGTGGTTGAGCTATTCTTTTAGTTATATTTTTCTTTTAATTTTGAAACGGAAAAAAATGAGAATGTGTTAACTGAAAAAATACCAGTAGATATTAATTGTATTTTGACTTGGAAAACATCAGAAAATTAGCTTCTTATGTGGGTTACTGCATTTCATATTCACCAAACTGATCCAGGAAGTTAAATCTGAATTAGAAAGAAGACTGGGTGCTGGGATTAATGATAGCGTTCTGAAATACTTCTATTTCTAGTTTTGTATGCAAGTCCACGTAAGAAGACCTAAGATTGTGCAAAAGGAGATTACATTGATAACTACTAGGAACCTTTTTGGCTAAGGGGCAGCCTACATGGTGGTTAATTTTCCTTCCATTTTTACATTGTGTAGGATTTGGGGAAGCACAGAATGAAGAGGAAAAGCATGAGTCAGTCTTCCGTGTGTGGCTTGATACTAGGAGAACACTGGGGGAGCCTTCTCAGAAGAGCAGGGGTACCAGAGGTGACAGAAAGGAGATGGAGGCATTTGGAGGATGCTTAGCAGATACTGCGGTGGCATCAACCCTCTCCAGTCGCGAGCCTCCAGACTCAGAAGTGCGGGGTACACAGTCGAAATACGAGTGTATCTGTGGTTTGGAAAACTGGAAATCTAATTGTCTTGTGTGAAATATACTCTCTCAGAATAGTAATGAAAACTTACGATTTGAATGATGTTATCACTGTTGGTTTTCAGTTCTTAGGAATTCTTTCTAAAACTAACAGTGGTTTTAAATACAAAATGGTTTTAATTTATCACAATTATTTCAAAACTTACAGTACTAATATTAGGCATACTTTATTACTATGACTGTGTACAGTTTTTACATGACTCCATTTTTTATAAAAGTTAATGATGATGTTGCTTTATATTTTCAATATTTTGATTATTTTCTGGTATTTTAGAATTGTGTCAACAAGGGAAAAAAATCTAACTCAGTACTTGAATGCACAGACTACTTTCATATCTTGGTGTACAATCTATTATCAAAAAATAGGAAATGGAGAAGTATTGAATTTTTAATATAAGTGGTTCTATGTGAAAATATAGATTTACACCAAGACGTAAAATACATTCTTCCTTCTTAAAGAAGTAACTTAGACGTTTATTTTCAATAAGCAAGTAAATGGCATTTACCAGGTGTCAAGTTTTTCCAGGAACAAAAATGAAAGAATACTCAAGGAAAAGGATTTATGTGGTGAGAGTAGGCTCCCAGCGATGGTCTCCGAATGCAAAGCGATCAAAAGAGGTGCTTCCCCAGAGCGCTGCACGGAGATACCTGGGGGGTGATGGAGTGGATGATTAAAGTAGGATGGGTTCTGGCAAGCATTGATGACCCAGTGCTCTGTCAAGGTGGAGAAAAAACATCTGTGCTCAGTACATTTCTTGAGCGCAGTACAGGAAGAGTTAAGGAACAAATGAAGATGAACATAAATCTTGCGATTGTCCCTGCGGCACGAGAGCAGAACGAGCAATAAGGATGCATGCACTTACTCCAGGGGGATAAGACGATAAACTACCTGTGTCCTGATGGGGATGATGGAGCTTGACCATCTAGGAAAGAATCGTTTTGAGCAGCTGGGCTTCCTATCTTGAATGTAGAAAATGGCCAAATGATCCTCAGTGTATTAGTTACCTTCTTAAAAAAAAAAAAAAAAAAAAAAGATTTAGGATGGACTAGAACAGTTTCTTTTGACATTTCTGCAATATTTCAGTGCCTGTCACATTTCTTGAATAGCATTAGAAACAGAAGTCTCAGTTCGCAAGCCAGGAGGAGGAATAACCACAGCCTTTTCCAGTACTCAGGTGGCTGGAACATTCACTGAGGATGTGGGAAAACCAGTTCACATCCCTGCTCTGCCCGAGGGGATCTGAACCCGCATCTCACTATGAGATTACACAAAGTGGAAGTGCTCTTCCTTCCTGAGGGAAGGGTGACAGCAGCCTATATTTTCAATCTTTCTCCCCAGGGAAACTGTGGAAGAAAAGTAACATAAAAACTTTCTGAGCTGCGCAAATCAGCAGTGCTTTGCTTCCATCTCTATTTCAGTGGTACTTTTCACAATCAAGTCTTCTCAGACTCTTCATCCCTTCTATCTCATAGATGCTGATTGTTTGAAAAGAAACCAAAAAAATGACACAGCATCAAAGAGAAGAAACCTTTCTAGACAACACTCTCTCTCTGGTGTGATGACATCATCATCAGAGTCTCTAATGCAATGTAATCTGCAAAAATATTACCAAAAGCATGTAATGATTTTAATGGAATACTGAAACACTGTGGTAATTTAAAAGGGATGAAAGGTTAGATACAGAACTGTTTTCGCTGTATGTATCCAAAGGGAAGACAATCAGGCAGCAATAGCATATTTGGTTTGAATTTAAGATTTTTCTTCCTCATTAGTCGTGGAGTCCTATAAGCTGCAAAAATAAGATGATTTGGTTAAAAAAGTGGGAGTCACATTCCTGAATTTGCACTGAGGCAATTATTAAGAGCTGGTCCATTATTATATTTCTCCAGACTACACACTTTAGTAATTTAGTAATTAACATTACGTAGTAATTAAATCTGCTACCCCATAACAATAATTTTATAACTACGGAACCTGGATTCCATTCCTGGAGGTTGACACCTTTAAAAATAAGTTTACATCAGCAGTCCCATTACTTAGTCCCCTGTGTATTTTACTGGAAAAATAGCCTTGATATTGACTTCGTTTTGCACCTGAAATCCCAATATTTACAGAAATAAACATTTTCTTCTGGAAAACAGAGGATTCTTCTATTGAAGGACCAATGAAAGTTGCTCCTCAAGTGGGCAGAGACACCCAACTTGGAGAAGAAGACTGAAAAATTCTTCACACATGGGGGCTCATTGTGGAGTCTAATTATGTATCCTCAAGACCACAAGAATTAGATACTGATAGGAGATTTTATTTATTGAAACCGTGTCTTTTGCTTGTTAGCTTGTCTTGCAATAAAGCAGGAATAATTTTAACAGTAGCCAGCATTTCCAATAAACAGTGTCTCCATTGTGGCCAGCAGATACCAATTGTGTCTATCCATGGAAAGGAGCTCTTTCCTTTGACACAGGAGGGAAAAGTTAAGACTTTGTTAATCCCTTCAGTCTGACACTTGTTTAATTGTAAAGTGGGAATTAAATTCTGTGGAACTAGTGAAATGTTTACTGAAAACCAGCAAAGTACTTTATACCTAAGTTATTCTGAATGTTATGTGTAGAAAGTAAAATGATCCTTTAAAACTGAGAACAGATAATGCATTTTTTTAAATAAATGCTGTACTTGATTGTACAACTTCTTTGCAACATAAACATTGCAAACATACTTAACAGTCTATTAACAAAGATCATTAAATATAAACATAAGTTATTGAAAAGTAATCCTGGATTCCCTTAAAAGTCTGTTTTTTCATTGATTTCAGTCTGTGCACATTCCTCTGTTATTTGGAATGTATGAATTATTAAATGAAGAGAGTCAATATAATGATTGCTTTAACAAAGACTACTAGCTACTCTTTCTAGATTGAGTTTCTTCTTAGCTGATTTCTTGCTGCCATAAAAGATTAACTCATAAAATCACTTTGATTTAGCAAGAGATGTCAAAACATCCAGCAGGTCTAACTGGTTTTCTTCCAATGTCAGTCAAAATAGTATGTGGTTTTAGCACTGATTCATGTTTCTGTCAGCTGCTTGCATAAACTTGCTGAGTAATCAATTCAGACACAGTAACTTCAAGAAAATTCAGTGCTAGTAGGAAAACGGCAGTTTGATTATTTGTGCATCTGTGGAACCCAATGGCTTTAGAGATGTTCTTAGTTCTTGGGACTCAAATTCCAGTCTTCCTGTATGAGTCCAGTATATATGATTCCAGATTAGCTCAATAGCAACGTAGCTGTACATTAGGTCATTTTCAACTTGGGAAATATGGCAGTATCCCTGTAATCTTGTACTGCAGGTGTGATAGCCTGACTCATAAACTAAGATGACCTCACAGTCTGATTGGAGTTGCGGGTGCTTTTCAGCACCCAGAGAAAGAGTAAGCTGTATGGGAATTTTTGAGACAGAAAATTAAAAAATGATCTATGGAGAATAATCTGTTCCTGTGATGCCGTGGATAGATCAGGGTATGCTGCATCATTTCACTTTTCTCTTTCCTTCCCCTCCTGAGAGGGTGTGGGAAAAGGTATTTTGGGTATCATTAGATATGACCTATAAAGGAATACATCTTTAGTATGCATAAACTATTCTTGTCTATACCAAAGATCGCCCAACTCCTTTTAATCTCTCCTGCCTCTTGAATACTGTCATGTGGTTTATTTGGGACTCTACTGAAGTTCAAGTCAAGTTTTCAGTTAAGAAGATGAGAGAACAACAACAAAGTCTATTTATACAACATCAAACGGAGCTCTGTCTTTGGGACAACATATTGCAGGCGGTGTAATAAACTTCAGGAAGAGGAAGGAATGCCAAAGCACTTACCCTGCATGCACGGTATTTGGTGCACAGTTCATATTTTAGGTTTGGGTAAGTCTGGCCTCAGTGATGCTAATGCCCAAGATATTATCAATAAAATTAAAGGGGTTAGTACTCTCTTCATAAGTCTGAAGAACCGGGACTTAGGAGCCTAAAGAATGGTGGTCGGAGAAATGAAACCACGAATATTAATGCTGTTTCAGAATTTTTGACAGTAAGTACACAAAGGCACGCAATAGTTTTCCCATATGAGCACCGCAGATAAAGATTATCTACTGTTAGAAGAATGGTTTCTCTTTTCTTCTCCAGAACATCTAATAAAACAACTGTGACACAAATGCCATGAAGTGAGCATTCTCCACACCACATTTTTTTTTAAATTTTATCTCCTATTACTATGGATTAAGAGTGATCTGATAACAGATGCCCTGAGGTATGAATGAGACTACAGTCTGCAGAGGAAGAGAGCAGTTCTGAAATGCTTATTTAAAGATAGGTAGAGTTGTGATAAAATTAAATAACCGTTTCAATGTGTTGGGGATACACTGATAAAGTGTCATGTTCAAAAAACAGGAAATAGGACAGAAAGGTGCTGTAGCAGTTAATGGAGACATACATCTCATACTGATTCTAGTGAAGACTTGAAGTCTTTCACATTTCTGGCTAATAAAAACCTTTCTCTATGTGTAAGAGAGTTCTTGGACATTAACCGTTGTGTTAACTCCTAGAAAAACATTAGACTAAGAAGCTTCCATTATGGAGTGCTGTAATTATGGTTGGAATCTTTGGTCTCGTTAAAATAATGAATTCTTACACGCTGAAAACATTCAATAATAATTTAAAACGTGTTTGAGCTACACATAACACAAATGCAGGTTGAAAAATTAAAATTGTCAAACAGCAAGGGAATATGCATCTACTACCTTCAGACACCCCTTCTTCCCATTCCGGTGGGACGTTTCAATGGTGGGGGGCTGCAGCAGCACCCTGCCCCAGTCCCACGCCAGACCAGGGGCTGTCACACAGCGCCTGCCGCCGTTCTGCCGTGCTGTCCCTCCCCCAGCAGGTTCTGGATGGTACCCGCTATCTTCTCCCCTTGAGCCCCCATGACAGCAACGCTGCGCCAGCCTTCTGTCCTCCCTGTGCCTCAGCCCCCTCACAGCCCTCCAGTCCCCCTTTCCTGCAGGATTTCCACAACTCCCATCGCTTTGTCACCAGGCACAACTTGAGCCTCACTAAAAGCAGCGAAGGGCAGCGGCTGTGCTGAAGCCGGGCCTTGCAGCCACGCAGAGAAACACACGGAGGTGAAATGGCTGCTGTAAACCCATTTGTCCAAAATGGAAGGTGGCGGCCATGTTGGGGAAGGAGGAAACGGGTGAGGAAAGACTGCCATCTACGTCACGGCAAGCTTCAAACGGCTGCCTTTGGGAGAGACGGCGGCGCTGGGACCAAGAACAGATCATTTATGGGGGGAGGATGGGGTAGTGTGAAAATGCAGGCTGAGAGACATGTCCAGCAAACCGTGGAGGAGACGCAGGGGTGCAGGCGCACACAAAGCCAAGGTAGCCACCGCAAAGCGCCAACCTCTGGAGTCTGAGACCTACAGCACTTCTGTGCTTTCTCCCTGGGCAGCTTCAAAAGAGCACGACCGTAATCTCGCTGGCATCCTAACAGGAGGGGGAAGAGGCACCTCCAAGCCACACGGGAGCCTGCGCCTTCATCTGGTTTTGGCAGCATCCCAGCTCTATGATCTGAACGGGTCCATAATTACAACCACAACATATTTTTCAGCCCCTACAGGTGCCGTGTCTTTTTCATTAATTAAAAAAGAAAGGGCAGGGGAAGAGCTAACTGCAAATACTTAATTTCTTCAGAGTTGTGGTTGTCAAGTGGAACCTATGTCTTTACAGAAAATGTAGTTCCGCTTTTCAAAAGCAGCCAAATTTGCTGGAGAACCAGTGCTCACATTTGCCATTTCGACTTGTTCCTTGAAACGCATCACATGTAGAAACTTGTTGTCAGGAAAGTTTTCAAACCAGTGCAGACACTCCTTATAAATGTTGTGATGGCTTCATGACAGAGAAATGACATGAAGAATGCTTTTATAATAAAAATGTCTATTTAGGCTACTCGCTTTTCTGCACTGGTCACCAAAGAAAAGACATCCTTTTGGAAGTCATAATGACAACATGCTACAAAATAGGGACAATATTTGCCAGCACACTGTAACGTAAGGAGCATAAGAGCCAAAGGCAGAGCTCCTGCTTGCTGGAATGTGAAAGGTGGATTTTTGCTGAATGACTCCTTTAAATCCAGGTGAAATGGCTGTGACCTCCCAGGTCATATGCTCAGCAGGAAGCAGGAACATAATTTTGTGTTATAAAGTTGTAATATTTGCTTCTTTTGGAGCCTGACGTGATCAGCAAAATGCAGCATGAGGCTTATCACACAGCCTAACAGGTACTTGAAGCATTGCTGTCCTTGCCTTTTCAGAAGCCAGAATGGTCTCCTGGAGGCTTTTCTACTTAAATAGAAACAGCCTTTTCTTAGAAGACATAGAAATAATTCTGAAGCATCAAAAAAAGTAATTGTGGCCAATTTTCTTACATAACTCATGACCTTTCAAGCTCTATTTGTACTCATAAAGGTGAATTTTATCCATCATTACTTAAAGGTCCCCGAACCAGAACTAAAAGCATCACCAAAAATATATTTAAAAAAAAATTTAAAGCCTGCCTGTTCATGAAAGTTTTTATTTCTTTTTTTTTTTCTTTTGTTCTGAACAACACTAAAACCTGTGTGAAAAGGTGGGAAGAAATTTTTGGTTTAGAAGCATTTCAGGTTGTATTTCCCTTTGGTAAAAGGCTAGCTCCATTTTTTTACCATTCAGGCTGAACTCTAAAGACCCACAGATAGGTAGAAAGATCTGGCTGTCCTTACAGTTGTTGGAGGGTTGTCCATGTGTGTAGTTATTTTTACACAATTGGCTATTTCAAAAGAAGTTGCCTGTGAACCCAATTGGGTGGGACAAACAGAATTCTGTTGGTCTGTGAAGGCTCATTTATGAGAGGAGCAGCTCAAATTAGATGATGCGAGAGATGTTGGTTTTGGTATGGACACCAGTTATATTTAAATTGTGTTTGGCGAGGACTCCTGAGGGCACTTGGAATTTCACCCTGTTCCCAGATGCAGCACGAGGCATCCTACGAATACTTGTTGACAGATTTTTTTCAAGCTACCTACAATCTCATTTATTCTATAGCCTTGACGTTGCTTAGGATGCCCAGGATTACCGAGGACGAGGATGCGTTCTTGGTCATGTTTTATACCTGATGGATTTCCTTAATTTTAGTCTGTAATTTGTGGCAGCCCAGCAGCTGCTTTATGAACTAGCCTTATAATGGAGGAAGAAGCCTCTGAACAAGGGGCATGTGTCCAGCTGTGAACAGCAGCTTCTGTAGCCACCCAAGCGTAACCTGATGGAGCCAGAGCGCTAAGAGAAACAAGACAAATGGCTACTGTACTTTAAATTCACACCTGGCTTGTTTGTTTTGCAATAGCTTCTTCATGCAGATGAGCACAAATGGGGCCCTGGCCAATTTTCTTTTGCTGGAGGAGCCTTTTGCTCCTGGGGGTTGAATGGATCTGCCTACATTAGTGGTTAAGAGCACTACATAAATGTTTCTATGATGTGAATCACTCGTGCCTGTGAATCTCCTACGCTTGATATTCTTTAGGCCGTTGGAGGACAGGAACTGGATTTCTTCCTGAAGAAGCTTAGCTGGAAATTGCACACCAGGGATTTTTCTAACACACCTCGAAGGTAATGGGAACATGTAATCTTTGGTCTATTGAGAAAGAATACAGAGGTTGATCCTGTTATTATTTTGAATTGTAGTCCAGCATCATTTCCTCTTTTATCCTGAATAAAAGAAATACCAACACAAAGGTGAGCTTTTAAAGCTCTCCATCACTGAGACTTCTGTAGAAGTGCTAGAGTTTCCTTTTTGCAATCTGAGCAACGTGATGAGATTTTTGAAACTGTAAAGAGAGGGGCTTTCCAAAATGCCTGTGTTATTGATATGGTGTAAGAGACTTCCAAAAGAGTTACCTAATCCTCAGTGAGTCACGTTTTTAATGGAATTTTATTATAAATAAATAATCTTCTACATTCTCTCCACTCTGGGGTATATGCTCAGTGACTATAATACTTACTGTTCCGATATTTCAAGTTACCAGATCATCTGTGAATGTTTCTGAAACTCCTCTTCCCGTAGAACCTGGCACCTAAATGAAGGTAACAAGCCAATTGCTATAGTCTTCTTTTGCTATTGGGGATTGCTGAATTCTCATGTGCATGCTGGGTCTCAGAGATGACTGACATAAGCAGCTACCGCTTCTGACAGCAGTTACTTATCAGGTCTAAATTTGAATCTCTTAAACTTAGTGGCACGGCTTGGGTCAATATGTTTAGTAAGGGATTAGTGATCAGCATTACTCTGCATCTACTCTTTTTACAATAGTTTTACAAACAGTTGGCTCCAGACTAATGTAATCTGTCTTTCTTCTAACACAAAACCAGTAATGGCCATTGGATCACATGTGGGCTTCTGATGTGTAAGAATGCAAATCTTGATTGATAAATGGGCAAAATAGTTGCATAGTTTTGGAATAGGCTGTAATTCTGACTGCAGGAACAGGAACAGTAGTCAGTGTGCTCAGAAGAAGTATTTTCTCACTTCAGTCCTTCGCGGTTTCTTGTGTGATTTTATAATTCCACTTAAGTAGAAGTCTGATGGAAATTTCTTTCTAAACGTACTTGTAGAGTTGAGTCCTTAAATAAGAAGACCAGATGAGATTGCAATCAGAAGAGCTTTACAAACTGAATAAAGCCAAAAAAAAAAGAACCATTTTTTTAATCTTATATATAAATTAACTGGCACATTACACCATTTTTTACCATTCATGTAATTGTGTTGATTGTGGTCATAAGCGCCATAGGAGCAACTCGCAAGCCTCAAAACGGGCATCTCAGCTGATGTGTAAGACCCCATATTCAGGATCATATGGTGGGGAGAACTCCTGATGTGTAGGAAGTATTCGCTGGTTTTGGCCTCACTGAAGGATGATCCCCTGCCATCCTACTGTGACCCCTCCCTGGCTCTACCACCTCTTACGCCGGCACAGCAAACACGGCTTGCCCAGCTCTGTCTAGCATGGAGGTTAACAGCATGGAAGGGAAGCTTTGTGCTGTAAATTAATGAAATTTGAACACCAATGCAAGGAAGCACGAGGCAAAGACCCGTTAAGTGAAGGTCACGCACAACCTAGAAAATCTGACAGGTCCATGAATAAATTGAGGTTTATAGCTGGAGCAAGATAAGGGCAAACTGGGCTCTAGGTACACCACAGTCCTAGAATAAGTGCAGTTCCTCTCTTCAGTACTGTCCTTTGAGATTATTTCCGGGCAAAAAATCAGATCATTAATTGTGTCTAGTTCAGACTTTGAAGAATTTCTTAACAAAGACCAAGACTATATTTTAAATGATATATTCTCAAAGAAAATAAGATGTTGATGCAAATACATCATCTCACAAGCCATAGGTAAATTTGCCTGTAGCATCTATGCCTCAAGCTAGTGCTGATCAGAATATCACTTTTAAGAAAGGAGATTTCTTTTAGAGTAACCAGGGGGGGACTGGGTCCAGTTCCATCACCTCTTATAACTCAAGAGAACTGAGTCATCTGTTTCTTGTCAAGTCACACACGTTGTGTAGTCATGCGCATGCAGTTTACATGCCAAGAAAAAAAAAAAAGACCCTTTGCATTATATAGTGTGCTATATCTACTATCTCAGAGAATCATTGATTTAAGTCCTCCAGTTTCTCTTGCCAGCTGGTTTCAACGTGAAGATGAAGCAAAGACCCTCACGCTTCAGCCATTTTGGCAAAGGGTAGCCCCTGCTGGAGTGCCACAGATATCCTGTAATTCCCAGGACACCCTCCAAAATTAAGCAAGGGGCCTAACCTGTGTGGCAAATTTTGAGCCAGCCCTTGTCGTCTTTGAATAGTTGACGTAGAAGTTGCTGCCTGCCGATAGACCCTTAAGGCAGAGCAAGGTAATGAAAAACTGGGCCATAAGCCAGGTTTTTTTCTTGATACTGTATGGTTCCTGGCTCCCAATTCAATATTTTAATTGCAAAATAATACTTCATAAATGAAGAGTGCATACTTTGAAATGTTAACTTTAGCCAAGTATTGATTATTTTTTTTAAATTTACAATATTCGTTGTACGTGATGGGAGGTGACCTAATGAATCATAGAAGAAACGCAAAAATTAAAACTTATATTAAATATCTGTCTTTCTAGATTTCACCAGACTGATTTTAAGTCTATAGGCTAAGTGAAGATAATACCTATGAGATTGCAGTTTCACAAAGATTGTTTGATTTATACTAGCGAAGCTGAAGTGCAGTACTTGCAGATTTCCTATATGTAAAAAGTGTAGATTTCTTACAGGAACCAATTATCAGTGAGTGGGAAGTGACCAAGTAAATACAGAGAGAGAAAACATTACAGAGGAATATAACATTGTTCTAAAGCTCACAATGGGTTTAAAATAACAGGAGATACTATAAGCGTGGTCTGCAATCAGGAAAAGAATTGCAAACTGATTTTTAATATGGTCTAAAAATTTAAGAAATAGAAACTAAGAGGAGGAAAAGGCACATACCAGGAACACATTTTAATCCAATCAGGCAGTTAGGTGATGAATTAGATGACACAGCAAGGGCAAACAGATCAATGGTTCTATCTTCAAATTAAAACAAATGTGTTTACTTACCAACACTTGCATCTTCAAGATGAACGTAACCTCCTTTCATGTCAGTTAAAATTCCAAGGCTTGTTGATGTTGCCTCTTTTTTCCCTAATTACTTTCGCATTCACTCGTTTTGCCCTTATCTGACCTTGAGCAGAGGCTGGCTGTCCGAAAGGAGTCAACTGTTGACATCATGCAGCTCACCTCAGAACATCCTATAGTAGGAGATTTCACTCACAGAACTCATTCTACTTCAACCTGAAGTCACAGCTTCGGATCTATCCTAATTGGAATTAAATATAATTAATTTCTCATGAATGTTTTTCCATACCTTCTTATCTGTCAGGGACAGTTCCTAATGCACAAGTGCCTATGTGGCAGCTAGATCTCTAACAACATCTGCAGGTTGTTTTAGGAGTGGTGGAAGGAGCCACAACATTCACTAGGACTAATCCACCACACTCACAGGAGATCCTGTGATGTGTGTGTGCTTCACGAACATCCACAAATCATCCTGCTTCATGTGCAACTCTAAGTTTGCTGCACTTAAAACTGAACTGAACTAGACTTGAAGTAGGTGGTCAGAAAGCATAAAGGAGGAACAGCCTTCTTAGGAAGGACTATTTCAGCGTGGAATAAAAGTACCTCTTGCAGTATCAAAGGACTTTATTTAAAATAAAGGAGGAGGACCTCAGGAAAGAGGAAAGTGCACTGCCACTTTCTGAGCCCTTTCCAGAACATGGCCAAGAAGGATCCGTTCTCAGGGTATGAACCTGAAAGCTTCCACCAACCCTACATTTAATATTAACAGTCACTTTGGTCCTTGTGCTGGTGAATTCAACAGGAAAAACTTCCAGTCATAAAACCTGTGCAATGTGAAGATGATTCCTTTTGGCCTCAAGCTGTGCAAAGCAGGCATAAGATGCTCTTGTTCTGCCTGGTGTACAAGTAAGCGGTAACACATTCTATACAGCAAAGACAAGAAAAAACAGGTTTGCCATTCTCAAGCTTCAGAAATCTTGGGAATGCTTCTTAAACCATGCTTCTTGTGAAACAACTTATTGCAAAAACAATAACTGGTATGATTGGTGATTATCATGATACTGTCTACAATAAACTACCCCCCCTCCCCTCCTTAGGATCTAAGTATTGTGCTGTTCATTTACCCCAGGGAAGAAAACCAGCTGGAGCCACAGCTGCACTGGCAGCAGATGTCACAGCCTTAATGCTTATTGCCTCTAGGTGTAAAATATATGGAAAAACCTATTTACATAGGGAAGCAAGACACTAGTATAGTGCTGTCTGAGCTGTGGAGACTAAAAGCTAGAACCCATAGCTGAAGGTCAAATGAAATACAATTCAACTTTCTGGCTCTAAAAAATGTAATAGTAAGTTTAGCTGATATACAAAACCATGAGTTCTGCAAAACACAAGTGAATGTTTAAAAGCAAATCTTTACTGCGAGACTTTGTCTTCCTATTACCCTGGAAGAGCATGAACAACATTCTCCAGGTATATAAGCACTGTGAAAATGCATGACATTGTAAGAGAAATATGCCATCACTGCCTCAGTGCTTACATGCAATTACAATATATAGTAACTGCACAAAAATAAGTTAATTGCAAAATCATCCTCAAATTCTGTTTCCTGCTCCCCATATGAAAAAGCTGCCTTTGTTTAATGTTTAGACTTGGTTTGCAAGTTAGAAGTAACAAGGAAAACTACAGGTTTTGGTAGGGAACTTAGCTGACAGAGCAGTGCAAGAACACATATCATACATTTTCTGGCTAGCAGTAGGTAGGTGTAAAGGTTAATGGGATCCAAAGGCACTCTGAGTTCTGGGAAGAAAAGTCTGGGGAGACACTCAGCTTACTGCAATTCAGAGCGGCTGTGGGATGTGAGAGTGCTGGGATTTTCTCAACCTGCTTTCCTGTCACTTGTTTTTTAGCTGCTTTGCAAAGTCTAAGTTTCAGTGATTGCTGTCCTCAGCTGTCCTTAGCATTATGTCTTATTGACAAAACTGCTAGGAAGAAGCCAAGCTCCCTCTTTCTGTCCGCAGTCATATGGCCCAGGTCAGGGCTCAGAAGGCAAATTCACTTGGCACTGACAGGAGCAGTATGCAGAGAGTTCATTACTTGCTGTGAGTCACCCACCCAAGCTGCCAGAGAGAAAAAGATCTTTTGTATTTTCTGCCTGCTCCTGGCTCTTGTTGCTGTTGCGAGACAGGAAAAACAAGGCATCCTTTGACTCTGTTTTTATTTTTAGGTGCATTTTCTCCTTTTGCCTTATTCAGTATTTGACATCTAAAAAGCTCTGACTTTTCTGCTGCTTTCACAGACCAGATTCCCAGAAGTGTTGTTTGGAAGGAACCTGTGGACATCATCTACCCCATCTCCTGCTTGAGGCAGAACTCATCCTGGAACTAAACAGATCAGCCATGGCTTTGTCTAGCCGAGCCTGGAAAACTTCCAGGGGTGAAGGTCCCTTAGTGTCTCTCAGTAAGTGCAGTGCAACACAAGTAGAAACAGAAGCTGACCACAGGCTTTCCTTTTTCACACCTGCCTGGTTAGGAATGCAATCAGCAGAGGAGAGCCTGAGTAAAAGCGTCTTTCAAATCAGGAAGCTAATTTTGCAGCAGTTAACCTTGTTGATACAAAGTAAATCATGCTGTAATGTAGTTTATGGGTTTTGTTTTATTTTGGTGATTTTCATCAAGCATCATCTTTTAGAATCGTATCAACCAGGAATGTCATCTTGCTCTGCTTTATGTGGAAGTTTCTAGTGGTATTGATTGCCAAAATATAATGTAAAATGTAATTTCAGTGTACCCCCATATTAAATAACTTAGAACCCCTTTGCCATGCAGAGGAAAATGCCCACTTGCCACCAAGCAGGAGTTTTCCAGCTGTCTGGAGCTTTGAGGGAAGCCAGAGATGGTAGAGAAATGCTTCAGGGAGGTGTTGCTAATGAAAGATGCTGGAGCAAAAGGTGATCACAAGAAAGCAGCAATTCTTGTTTCCACCCTCAGGTATAACGAGTGGTAGGCTCACACCAGGTGCTGGGAGGAACACTTGCCTTTCCCTGATAGGACTGGAGCCTCTGGCACAGTTCTTTATTTCCTTCTCCATCTCCTCTCAACCCACAGCAAAGGTTTTCTGAGAAGTAATTATAATAGGATTAGCGTGTGGTGGGAGTAAATGTGCTTATTTGCAGTGTGACTAGGGAAGATGAAGTTAGGAGAGTAGAGGAATATTCTGTTGGATTGTATGAATTCTTAAAATTCTGGGTAAGGGCTGATGGAGTTGGTTATTTTTACTTAAGGCCAGATCCCTAATCATAAGTTTTAAATGCAGTAACGCAGAGGAGGACCCGAGGGTGATGGAGAGCAAATGAGACAGGAGTTCACAATGTGATGAAGTTGCAAAAAAATGAGTACTCTGTCAGATATATAAATAGGGTATGACTTTTAAGGACAGGAAAATACTTCTGCTTCATACAGCTTTGCTTACACTATGGAATACTGCGTCCAGGTTTAAAAAGATTTTGAAAATTTGATGGAATGCTAAACAGCTGACAGTAATCCTAAGGTTTTGGAGAATCATTCCTGTGGAAATAACAAAGGAATTTGAGTCTAGGAAGAAAAAGCTGAGGCTACAATCTGTTCCTCAACCTGGAATAACCTGTGATATTTCAGTCATGTCAGACAATTGCTGGTATAAAACAAAGGGGATGTCCTGAAATCAAAATAACTATCTTGCTATTTAATTCTAAATGAGCTTTTGGTGATTTGCCTGGTTTCAAGAGTGGCCTTATGTACCAGTTTAGGCCAGTGAGGTATTTTCTGCAGCACAGAAAATTGTCAGACTCATCAAAACCAGGATGGTGGTAGGCACTAGACTCCCCCATATCAGCTTGTCTGCCAGCATGTCTTAAAGATACAAATTATTATTTTCCAGAATTTTACAGCATGTGAGTTACTACTTCTGAGCAAACATAAATGAAGAATTATTTCTTTCCATGTGTAGCTGTGCACAGAGATATCAGTACATCAATCACAAAATGTGCTTTACCTAAAAACATGGGCCTAGAAATAAGTATTAGTAGATGGGTAGACCAATATGTTTGCTAGCTCAAGGTATGTCGCCATTTGCTTAGTGTAGTAAGATGCGAATATACTGGATTAAAAACAGGAAAACAGCTGATGATATAGTTAGGAGTTGCTAGAGTCTACTAACTAGTCTACTAACTCCAAACAGCTTCAGAGTTTTCAAAGGCTGCTTTTTTACAGCATTTTTAGTATGTACTGTATTTCTGCATAAAAATGCTGGAATTGTACATAACACAAGCCAAAAAAAAAGCAGCATAATTATTTCATGTGTGTGTATGAATTATCTAATTTCTGTATTTGTCAAACTGCTTTGCCTACTCTGATCTCTGTCATTGCATGTTACATCTCTAATACATCTTCTGTAGATAGAAACATCATGGATGTCAAATACCGACAGGATGTCAGGAATATTTTGATGCTGCTTTAATGTATGAGTAAAGGCTGTGTGGCTAATGCCAAGAAAAATATACAGTCTTTCAATTACATGATATCATAACCCAGTTTTGCTCCAAACCACAAGGAGACTAAGTAGCTGAAAGTTGATAGCTGGAAGTAAAACGTTACTTCTAGATGTAAGTAGTTAGTAAATAATTATTATATCTTATTAAATATCCAATGAGAGAATTAAAAGACACTATTTTTATGGGTCATTTCTACCTGAGAAAAGCAGCATTTTTCAACAAAGTTGAAAAGCTGAGCAAAGTTTCAATTACTGACTGCTCCTATTGAGAAGGATTTTTTTTTTTCCTAGGAAACAAAATATTTGTGAACATAATTAATCTTAAGCTTTCTTTTATGTTATTTGTGGAGAACAGCAACATTAAGCTAGGTCAGGCGCACTGAAGTTCTTCTGCCGTCCTTTTCCAAGCATTTCATCTATTACACACAAGCTACAAGAAAGCCACGGGTAATGTTGTGAAAGATCTGTTTCTAATGATGTGAGTGGGAGCTTGCAGAAAGTAGAATGTCGCTGCCCTTCAGTGTTTTGCACCCTTGAGGTGCCTTTCCATCCCTGCTGACGGCTGAACCCCAGGCAGGGGGGCCTTTTATAAAGCAGATTGGGTCATCCTCCTGACTTCTACAGTGCTGTCACAAGTATAACTCATCAAATACAGAAATTTCCATGAGCATGTGACCTGTTCTACCTTCACAGTCCTACTCCTCTCCACAAAATAAATACATTATGTTCAAGATCACCTTCCTCTTCTATAAGGCCCTTAAAGACATTTTATGGTATGCATCTGTGTTAAGGCAGCAGCTGTCATCTCAGGTACAATGAATCTGACTATCACAACAGAAAAGTCAGGGGATGAGGCAGCACTTTCCTGGAGACTGATTCAGGATCACTTCTGATCTCATTACTCTCTGTGCCAGGTAGAAGAGGAACTTGAGGCCTGCCTTCATGTATAAAAGCTCACGGACTTGACGATGAACGAACGCATATGCAACTTTGATCAGGAGAAATAGGATGGGCTCTGTATATGACAGATGCTGTGTTGGTTTTTGTTTGGATGGTTGTTTTTTTTCTTGCTGTGTTAGGATTTGAAAGTGTGGCATGAATAATGGCATAGAAACCTGAATGGTGCTGCAAAGCCAGGGCTACTGTTAATGCAAACTGTCTTTTTCCAAAGGCCTGGTCCAAGACAGAAGTAAGGGTTTTATACATACATATAAATGTGTATCTTCTGTGTATGTAGATGTATCCTTCCCCCCTCCAGTGCTCATTTTCATGAACTGAGAGACAGTTCAGATGAGTACAGCAAGGTTCTGTTTCTTTGGTTTTGTGCCTTTTCATATGGATTTTTTTCTGAGCATTGGCCTCATAGTAATTTCTTGTCCTTTGGCACAAAAGGTTTTGCCAATATTTGGAGGCTCTTCTGGCTTCTCTCTCTCAATAGCAGAATTTGATCATCCATGGTGTTTATTTGTTGCAACTTTGCTTAATTGCCCTAATACAGTATACAAATAGACTTCCATGACCAACTTTTTAACTTATGGTAGCCAAGTCTGACTTTCCAACTGGTCCTGTACAACGCTAAGCTCTGTATTTGCTCCTGATGAATACGATTTGTGCCGTCGGCTGGGTTGGTTTTAGTGCTTTGGTTTTCCTCAGCCTCTAATAATGCAGAGCTAAAAACATCTATGCCTCAACCCATTGCCTTGCAATCAACTGAGAAATCAGAGAAGCCTATTGACCAAACTGGCTTAACTGCTTACCATACTAGCTTTAACCTTGGGCAGGAGTTTCTGTTTCAGGTGTCATCACACATGGGAATATTTAATTACTTTAGTCTGAATGAAAGGTACTTACCAGACCAGTGTGTGTAATGGATTTTGTTGTGGAGAAAGCATAAAAATCAAATGTAAAACTGTTTGGATTTATTCCATGTTAAATGTGTCATTCTGACTGGAAATGAAAAAGTCATTTTGGAATGAAACTTGTTTTAATTAAAAAAACATTAAAATTATTCACTTAATTCAACCCAGTTCTAATTCTATCCAGATTTGCCTTTCTTCAGCATAATTTCTGATCTCTGAAAATGTCTTCTACCTCTAGTGTTCAGTGTATCCATTTTCTTTAACTGTGCTGCTAATTTAGTGGCAGCCTTTTTCATGAATATTAAAAATAGACTTCTGGAGATCATAGCTTCAAAGTGTCTTTTTCCATCTGACGTTAATTTTCAAAACCATTTTTTTTGGGGGGAATGGGGGGAAAGAGGGTATTTTCTGGTTCCTCCTTCCACTGATTGCTCTCCCCAAATACTGAGCAGTGCAGAAAGCTGTCTAATGCTCTTTTCCCAGCACTTCGTCTAAATGTGAAGGTCCTCATGCTTTCCTTTACTTGCATTTATCTACTTACATTAGAGACTCATCTTCTCTTACCACATGCTTAGACTTCAAGACTGTGTTCGATATTGTAGTCATTTTTGAATCATTGTTAATTTCTGCCTCAATCCTAGACCTAGTACTTTTTCACATATGTACTTGGTAAAGCTCTCCATAATCCTCTTACCCATTTGCCCAGCATTACTAACATGGATTCCTTTTTTTTTGATGTTCTTGCTCTTTCTGAAGTCCTTGAAATTTGCTTCTTGGAATATAGCCGTTTACATTCTGAAAAAGATCTTTTCATGTTATGCCAAGAAAACTGTGATCATTGGGATTAGTTCTTCAGAAAGGCGGATTCTCCCATGCTTGAAATCTTTGATTTCAGGATCATAAAATTGTAGCCTGTGTAATTTAGTCTTCTGAAAGCTTTACACTAGCTTCTACTCATGACCAGAAAAAGCATACAGTTAGCAAACCCACATCTAATCCTCACTTTCACAGCTTTCCAGGGAAAGATGTGATTTTCAGATGTTTTAATAGACTAGACTAGATAGTGCTGACTCATGTGCTTAAGGCCTATGATGATATGGTTATGTTTACTGGTTTCTGTTGATGGTCTGTCGGTGGAGCCATGGAGCCTTTCTGATATGCAGGTGAATTCCTTGTATTTTTCTTTTTAAATCTATAAATTGTTTCTCTTTTTGTAAATGGTATAGCTATATTCTCTGAAAATGTGATCTGTTACCTTTGTTGTGCACTCAGCAAGACAGGCTTTGGGTCACTTTGCATGTTAAATTCTGTATAATCTTAATGTACTCTATAAACAACTCATAATCTAAAAAGAATTGAGATGTATAGTGTTGATGTATAATTCATGTATTCATTTATAGAGGGTGCAATATGCACATGCTAGCAGTTTCCTCTGGGGCCTGCAAACTGAACTGAAAATTGTTTTGACTTATGTTCAGTGTAGTGTATAGAATAGTAATTTTCCAAGATAGATCTTAATTGTCAGAGGAAGAGGTGAATTACTATCCAAAGTAGAAAGTAGGACAAGAAAATCTATGTCATGTCACAGTCATTAGTCCAATCTGAACATGGACAAAGAGGAGGGACCATGGAAGTACTAACCTTGTCAATCATAAAGGAGAACAACCTCAAAATTTAGATTAATTTCATAGTGATGATTTAAATGCTAAGAATATCTTCTTTTATCAAGTGTGGTCACCTCTTAAGAGTGGTGTCTTACAAAATATATAAGGGATACTAGGGATACTAATGGTTGGGAATAAGAAGGAATAAAATCGTTATGTATTGATATCATATTCATTTAGTCTTCAAATCCGTGGGGCTAACTGTCCTATCCTAGACCTTATATGGTATTTTTCCTGGGCTTTTTAGCAAGGAGGATATCCATATTATACCCATACTTGATCAATCAGGTCTTGTGATTTTAAAAGTATGTTAGGAATGCACACAAAGTGTTAACAGGAAGAATCAAGAGTAGTGTTGTGGGAAAGACCTCTTGTAAATGTTTGGGGAGTTTTTTATTTCTGTTTTTTTCCTTTGTGGGTTTTGGGTTTTTTAATTTATTTGAGTGTGTTGATTTTCCTTAACCTGTTGGGTTTTTTTTAATTTGCAATTTCCCTTCTGAAAAGGCTTTGCTTTGCTTTTTTCCTTTCTTAGTTAATTCTTTGTACTTTTTTTCTTGTCCCCTTCCTTGTCTCTGTAGCATCACCTCTTTGAGGTCAGGTATGACCTTTCTTTCTGCTGCTCAGTTTTTGTAACAATTTAGAAATACTTTACCACTATGATTCCATACATTTCATGTGTTTCCACCACAAAGCACAACTTGTCATTCAATGCTAAAGTCAGTGATTAGGATATCACAGGGGTTTATGCTGTTTACGCTGTGCTGTAAGTATCACATCGGCCCAATGCAGGCAGATACTTGTTTTGTAGAGGAGGACCCTGGGATGGGGATTTCATTCCTTCAGGCAGCAGCACAGTCCAGTGAGAGCTGGGCTTGGCACGCAGCTCTCCCTCATTGAAGTCTTTATTATTTTAGTCTTTATTATTTCAGTCTTTATTCCTTTAGACTGACCTGTGTCTTACACTCTCCTGGTCACGACAGAGGTCGTGAATGATCGCAAGCGGCTCCTGGCAGCTTTAGCAGGGAGCATGTGGTGGCACTAACAGCCCTGGAAATTTCAGAATTGATTACAAGCTGCCTCCAAGAAGCAGAGAAGTTGTAGCCATAAACTGCCCTTCCAGCCCTGCCTGGCTATGTGGAAGAAAACTAAAATTAATTTTCCAGAGATTTCTTTGTCTATTAAGTACAGAACATTATGGGAAGACCTGTGAACACGCTCAGAGTGAATTTTATCATTTCTAGCAACTGCAGAGCAGGAGAGCAACTGGATCCAAAAGGTCAGCTCTGAAATGAGGAGCCTGACTTGGGGAGGCTTTGGGACACCACTCTTCTCTTGTGTGTGCTCGGGTGAACCAGTGCTAACGCCATGGGCATCAGCCAGGTTTCCTACACTGCAACAAAGTGCAAAAGGATCTATCCCAGTGCTTTGGAGACGTATCTCTGGAGAAGTTTTGTCCTAGTTTTGCTTCTGTTGTCATCATGGGGCATGTGAGTGCAATCACTACAACGAGCAAGGTGCTGATGTTTAAGAGCTGAGATCTCCTTTTTACACTTTTCTAAAGGGTTTCTTTTGACCACAGACGTTCTTCCTCCTGCTCATGACAGCACTGGCAGCATGAGACTACTGATATTAGATAAATATGTTAGTATGGTGCATTCATTTTAATGAGATGGTGAATTTAGGGCAGCATACGACTACTGTAATTTGGATGAATTCGGAGATCTGAACCTCTTTGTTGGAGCCCTGTCTGAGGCTGTCGCTGTGCCCATGTTGGTCAAGCCCATCTAGACTAAAGCCAGAGCTATGTCGGCTCTTCCAGCGCTGTATCCTATGCACTTCTGCCACTGGAGTAAGCATGAGGGCAGTGAATACAGATCTGTGTGTACCTGTCAAAACAGGCACAGTCTAAATGAGCTCTCGGTTGGACTACCTGGACTTTTCAAATGTACTTCGAGACTGGTCCACAAGCCCCATGCTCCTCCAGAGGGGACCACCTGAGGATACTCCCTCTTGCATAAGGAAATGGTGGATGGTAAAACCCAGGAATTTCATAGCTGTAGATCCCTTAAATCTGTATGTTTCAAATGACATAAATGGAGCCCCTGTCCCATGAAGTAAACACCTCCTGTGCAAAATGAGGCACAGCACAGAAATAAAATAAAAAGGAGCGGGGAGCACAAGCTGGCAATGAGAAAATCCCAGTTAGTGTGATGGACAATGGTGTGACCGCTAGCCAAACCTGCTGCCTGTCTGGGTTCTGCAGGCATCACTGCGGAGGAGAAGTTTTGGAGGTTTTAAAATACTTTGCAGACTTTTATACTGACATGCGCTTCACTGAGGAGGAGAATTTTCAGTGGATTTTTGAAGACTTAGCAGACTCTTATAGTGAAATCCACTTGTACATGAAGGAGGCGGGAAAAAAAAAAGCTACACAAACCTGAGACAGAGCTGCACAAAACCTGCTTACAAAGTTAAGAAGCGGGGTGGGGGAGTAAACCCTGGGCACAGTGGTAGAGCAGAGGGGTTCAAGAATTTAGCATAAAAAGAATGTTAAACAGGGTAAGAGCTGGTATTAAATCACCACTTGTCATTTGCCTCTGTTATAAGGAGGGCAGCAGGATGCCAGCCCTGCCAGAGCTGTCCTGCAGGTATCCTGGGGACCGTTTTGTGCCCTATGGCATGGCAGCGGAGGATTGGGCAGGTGTCAGAGGGCTCCATTTCTTCCCCCTCCTCCTCCTCTGTGTTGTCCACAGCAAGGGCTCAACCACATCTAGACTCTGCTCCCACTTTGACTTTGTTTTTTTTCACCCTACGGAGCCAGTATGACGGCCCCACCACCTGGGAAGGCTTTGACAAGGTATTTTTCCACTGTTTGCAGCGCTCCCTCCAACAGCAGTTGTCACGCGTTCTCTTGCCCCTTTCGTGATCCCGCGTACATCCCTGCAGAGTGGTGTGAAATACTGTCAAGCAGAATAGCACTTTATACCCACTTTACCCAGATGTAGTGACTGTGCAGAAGTCACTAAAGTCCACAGAAGCAGAGAACAAGTACACAGTGTTCTGAAAAGTAATTAGTCACTGTATGCGAAATATCAGTGCAGCCTTTGAGGGAGAAATTGCTAAATGAATCAGTCTTGAAAAAGTACACCCATTTAATCAAGTGGATTTAAAAATCAATCTGGTTCATCTGGTGCAAATCTCTAATGTAGATTTCCGTTAATCCTTTTAACCCTTGTGTATATCAATTTTGCTTGTGTCAGTAAGTTACTGATGCAGAGCAGATATAATAAAGGGCTTAGTACCCATGAATTAAGTGCTCCAGTGCCCGAATTCTAGGTGCTTGGAGTTAAGTGCAATCATACAGTAAAGCATACAGGTTCCTTGTACAGACTATGGGAAGAATTAAGCGCCTGAGAGGGGTTTTGGACCAGGCCTTGTTCAACAGGAATCTCCTCCGAGTTAATGATGGGGGATGTTGAGCACAGGGGTCTCTCTGAACATTTGCCCCTTTTTGGAGTTTTAATGCCTAGCCTGAAAAAAGGGGTTGTGAACCTGTGTCAAGAGCTCCAACCCATTTTTGGATGTCTGCAAACACACATAATTTTAGAAGCCTTGCCTTCTGTCTGTTTGTGCCTCCCACCTTCTGCATAACAGCCAGACAGATGGAGCAGGTGCCCAGGGCAGGGGAGCAAGCCCAGGCCATCAGCTTCCCTCAGCCAGGGAAACTGCCACCGGTAACTGCCTGTTTCACCAGGGCAGGCACCTCCTGCCCCTTCTGCAGATGGAGGGTACCAGGGAGTAAGGAGCGCAGTCATTGTGTGT
The DNA here is from genome assembly GCF_000708025.1 of Charadrius vociferus. NCBI lineage: Eukaryota > Metazoa > Chordata > Aves > Charadriiformes > Charadriidae > Charadrius > Charadrius vociferus. Next base: position 5,982,470 of record NW_009647572.1, read on the forward strand.
CTTGAGAGCAAACGGGTGAGAATTTAGGGTGGAAGCTTAGGGGTGGGATGTTTCCCCGGAGCAAGGAAATTCTTGTTCCGTAGCAAAGCCACAGGGTTTTAGCCAGTGAATGTAAAACAACATGCAACACATCAAGTTTTCAGGGAACAGGATGGCTGGATGGTGCTTTGGAGACACCTGCCTCTGCCCATGTACTGCACTGGTGCCTCTGTGCCTTATCCTGGGCTCCCTTTAGAGGCAAGAGGCGAAGGATTCATTTTAACATGTCCCCAGATTTATTTGGACTGAGGTGCGAGGCACTGTCCATGCAGATTTTTGGAGCTGCCCTCTCTTACACCTCCTCCATGTTCGTGTTGTGGTTTTAAATATGAAGTAAAGCTCTGCTTCTGCTTCCAAGCAGCAAAGAGGGAGCGTGCAGAAGAGGAAACACAGGGCAGATTGCTGAAACACAGCTCAGGATCGCTGCTACCTGATCTCTTGTGCTTCATGTATGTGTCTGAAGCACAGTGCCTGGGAAAAAAGCAGGACTGAAGGGAAACGAGACAACAACAAGGTCAACCTCGTAGTACACTGAGCAGATCAGCAGAATTTCTGGATCAGAACAGATGAGGTGCCCAAGTGCTGAGCGGAGAGGTTTATAGCATAAACAACGAGGCAGCATTTGGCCTTCGAGGAGAAAGTTTAACTCTTGATTATTGTAGGCATACACTAGCTGACCTCAACAAAGCAATCCTAATGTTGTTTTCATCAAGCTCATGGACAGTTTTGCTTAGAGACCTGCTTGAAGAGTGCTGGGTTAGGCTGATGTCTAATTGAGTTACCTGAGTATAATTCTGTTGTTGTAATTGCCTGGGGGAAGCAGAAAGGGCTGGTTACCAATTAAGATTTTAATGTTGTTAATTTAAGAGAGTTTGAAGGGTATATGTAGTCTAAGGAATCTATCTAATTGATAGGAAAACAAGTTAAATATCCTCCTGCCTCAAATTCTAGCTGTGCTTTCCATCCAGGGACTTCAGTTTTCTATTTTTACATTTGAAAGGTCAGGTCTTTGGAGCCCGCGGGAGGGCTGACATAGCCATGTCATGAGAAGCTGAAATCCAAGCTGCAGCTCTGCCTCCCCACAATGAGGAGCCAAGTGATGAATGGGGAGACACCCTCTTCTGCAGAAGAACAGCTGTAACTCGTGTTTCAGCCTGGTGTGACATCAGTGTTTAAGTCTTTCAAAATCTAGCTGCTGTCTTCAAGCACAAAGAGTAACAGAAGATGAAAACAGCCTACCAGAAAGGAGCAGTAAGGACTAAAAGATTGCCTTTTGCTTCATAGCTCTTTATTGATCAGAGATGAACCCTCTTGTAGCAATCATATGAGAAACGTTATACAAAATGCTTGCTACAAGTCCCCGTCTGGTTCATCTTTGTGAACTTCAGCTCACAACTGACCTGAAGTACAGAGTACTACATAGTTACAAGGAGTACTGCTAAAATCTGGCAAACCTCCTTTGGCAGATGAAGATTGTTAAGGTTGCTCCAGATGTTTGTGATAATGCAAAAAAAGTAATTAAATATTAAGCAAGCTTCTATTACTACTTTTTTTTTTCTCCTAAACTTTTTAAATAAGAGAGAGGAAACATTGTGTTTTTCAATGACTACTAGAGCATGTAAACTGTTATCTCTTAAGTTATATAAAATGCAGCCAAAAATTAATCCTGCAGTACATTTTGGGTTTGTGTCTGCCAGCTCTGTAAACAGCTCCTGTATGGTCAGTGCATTCACTTAGCCTAGTAAGTCTTTTGCTATCTGAGGTGACTTTTCAGATGCTGAGGCTTGTTCCTGTGAGATAGCAGTGATTTTCTAAGGAGCAAAACGACAATTTATAATAGAAGCTGCAGAGTTCAGTTTCCCAGAGTGTGACATAGGGCAGGTCTGCCTCTGTGATCCAGAGGGACTCTACTTGTATGACCTGGAGGGCAGACCTTCGTCTACCCGTCTTCGAGAATGAGGCAATGGGATCAAAGCAAAGCTCTGGGTCCTTAATGGGCTCTTTGAAGCCACAGTAGCAGAGAAGGTGAAGTACTGCAGCTCCCTTCTTCATTCTGAAGAAAATCCAGCACAGTACGGCTCTCTAGAAGTTATGTGTATAAAAGCAGAGAAACTAAAGACAATTTTAGAGAATATGCTGTTCTTGGGGAGTTCCTGTTTCTGTTGAGCTACCTTATTTGTCATTGGAGCTTTAATTGTAAAGTTGCACTCTGCTTTTGATAACACTTCCCTGGTCTGCAAGTGGAAAAACATTGTGCTGCCTTCTCTACCGCTGCAGTTCCTGTGTCGTAACTTGTACAAACAGAATCACAGAATGGTCAGAGTTGGAAGGGATCTCTGGAGATCATCTAGTCCAACCCCCCCGCCAGAGCAGGGGCACCTACAGCAGGTTGCACAGGACGGTGTCCAGGCAGGTTTTGAATGTCTCCAGAGTCGGAGACTCCATTGAAAGTGATACCTCCATTGGTACCTCCACGATGTTCATGTAAATGAATACACAATGTGGAGAAAAAAAAAAAAAAAAAAAGAATTTGACTCTACAGTGAATAAAGATTGGGTGAGCCTTTAGCTACCCTGTTTGTTAGGAAGCTCATTTGGCCTGTTTTCATACTGTTTTGGTGATCACATTCTGCAAGAATAGCAAGTAAGTTAGCTAGTAGGAGTGATTGCCAAAACGGAGATTAACTGAATATTGCAAAATATTGGTGAAACTTAGTACTGAATTCTTGTCTTCACATGGGCAAATTTATTGTCTTATTTACATCAGTGCAATCAAGTTAAAAAAATAAAAAAAAAAAGCCCAACAAAGCAACATGACTAATCTATTGAAACAGTTCATTTTTAATACTGACTACTGGCAGCAAACTACTTACTAATGAGGTTCAGGATGTGAATTATTGTTGAAATCAATCCTTGAATAGTTTTGTATAATGTGTTGAAGAAAATCACAATCTGTTTGCAACATATTTCAAAGTAGAAAGAGATTAAATTAGTTTCACATGTTATATTCCTCATGAAAAAGTCCCTGGCCCTAATAAGCATTTCCTACTGGCCTTTTTTTTTTTTTTCCCTGATAAGGGAAGATCTACCTGAAATAGAAATAGAATAAGCAACCGCAGTGAATATTCTACTAAGTACTGCAATAATAATATGGCTTCTTTCCCTTGAGAAATACGTACTAAAACATTAACATTAAGGACTTCAGTTCTTTGGTGTGGGTCTGCTCTAATGTATTCTCAAAGATAAATCAGCCACTGATAATCCTGTCACAAATCATCATTTTCTATGTATTTTCAGTATCACCTTTACTCATTTGGAGGAGTTTATTACCTAGCAGTTAAATTGTTAGAACTTGTTTTCAGACCTGTGAAGTTAAAAATGACTATTCAGTTTTCTCTCTGGTCACGTTTCAGCCTGGTACAACTTCCTGATTTAATATAAAAATAGCTTGCAAGTTCAAAAGAACCCTTTGGGTTATATTTATGCCTGCAGACTTTATGCTGGATGAGATAACATTTGCCTGTGCTATGGTGGTGCAAGTTGTATAAAGATCTGGAGAATAGCTCCTAGCTTGACTTGCAACCAGCCTTGTAAAGTGATCTTTTCAATTAACAGCCAGGGCACCAAAGTGCCTTTGGGAATTCCAGTAGCTGCCCACTGGCATCACCGAGGACTTAAAGTTTACTTTGAATATTGTGAAATGTATGTGCCAACAAAATACATACTACTCCTGTGCTTTTTGTAGCTTTGTGCAGGAGGAGTCTGACGAACCAGATATACTGCATTTCAGACTGGAGCTGCTAATGTCAGTAGTGATGGAGCACATACATACATTAATGAAACACTTAAATGCTCTGATAGTGAGAGCTGTGGCAGGTAAGTGCCTCAGGGTCAGTTGCTTTGTAGAAGTCTCACCTTCATTTAAGTGTCCATGTTTCTTGCACATGGATGGGTTGCCTCAGAAAAGATACATAAGAGCTGGCACATATGATTGTGGACATGCCTAAATCTTCCAGTTAAAAATTCACTTTTTTTTTGCTTTCATCTTTGGCTTGGAGGAATTCGTATCAGTTATTTCTCTTATGGCAAGAGTTCCTGTATCTCCCAGCTATGTGGAAGGGGAAAAGGAAGCTTTAGTCTGCTTTGGCAGCACAAGCCTACCTCAATCATGACTTTGGCTTATTCCTTGTCTTCATTTGTCATTGCTCAAGGAGCTGTAGGTACCATGTGTGCTGCCCTGACAGGGGCATGCTCTGGGCAGGGGCTGCAGCACGGCCACTTCGCCCCCAGCACGCTGACAGCTCGGCTGCTTGGGGTGATGTCCAGCAATGAGCAGAGGTGACCAGGCTGTGGTGGGACTCCAGTAGCTCGTGCTGGTGGGAGTGGTCCCTGTGCAAACGCTCCTTGTTGGAAGACCCCAGCGTGCCAGCTGTCAAGGAGAAGGTGAAAGGAGATGGATGGAGCTAACGGTTAAGAGAAGGCGAAGAAACCCAACATTCCCAAGCCCAGAGCGGGAATGGTGCATGAGGAAACATGGCGGGACGTGCACACACCTATTCGGGCAAGAGGGCTGCTGGCGCAAACCCTGTAAGATCCTTTGGCTGATGTGTTGTTTTGGGGTCATTTAATGCATTTTGATTTGGCATTAGAAATCCTTCAGCCAGCTTGATCAGTTAAACTGCAGCCTGACTTTGCCCACCTGTAGAGCGCCTGGGCACCCACTGCAGGGCCATTAGCAGAGCAAGAAACCCAGCTCATGACCCAGCATCTAAACAGGAGGTGCTATGTTATCTATCTTTCTGTGGATTCAGTAACCCAGAGCCTTAGCTTTCCTCTGTTTAACAAAAACCAGCTGGTTTTATGCAGAAACCTATTCAAATTGCTAATGCATTTTCTGTCCTTCAGCACTGAAGACTGAATGTGAAGTAACCCCACTCTAATTGTTTGGTAATGTTATGCTTTTTTTTTTTTTTCCAATACTTCTAATTGTGCACTGAAAACAAAACCTACTTGTAATTTTCTCTGGCTTTTATAATTTGTTATTGGCTCTTATAGATTATTCAGTAAACTCAAATTGCTTTTTGTCTTAATTGGGTCTTGCTTGCATTCTGCCATGGCCAATTTTCAGCCTATCACCTAAATTGCTTTGTGCCCTAATAAGATTGACTAGTTGATACAAGGTAGTATAACATTTATTTTACACCTCATATTCCCCTCAGCTTGTGTAGAAAAAATCATTTTAGAATTAACATATTTTGCAGTTGATTCTCGCAACTGCTGTTTTTTCAGAATGTCTCACTAGCTAAAAATAACGGGGAGAAGACTGTTCAGTCAGACTCTTCCTTCAAACATTTATTTTTTTTAGCCATCACCCACCTCATAGTAAACTTTTCTGAAGTCAGCTTTTCAAATACTAATACTTTTTTGTTGTTGTTGACTTATAAATCAGAGTTTGCTGGAGTTTAATGGTTCTGTTCATGCAGCAGTTAATAAACAAGTGTTCAAATACATCTTCAGCTCAGGCCTCTCCCACTTCTGGGTCTGTGTTGCTGGTTTGTAATGCAGTTAAGTAACCTCATATATTTTATTCAAATTACATGTTATATCATGGGTAACAGGCACTTTGGATAGTCCTTCTCAATAACAATAAATCTGCTTATCCTTGTTCTAAAAAGGACATAACCTCGATTCTAACTTTTCCCAGGACATAAGATGCACTAATGTGAAGCTCAAAAGGGATACATCAAAGTTTTGGTATATGAATATTGTTGATTCCATTTAACTCCCATAAAAATTATCCAGACATAATTTGTGTGTGACATGAGAGATGAGGTACTAGAATATTAAAATTATTGTTTATTTGCTCTCAGACAGTCATCCCAGAAATCTTGTGAAAGGGTTTTTCTGCAAATGAAGTAAAACTATAAGCCTACATCACAAACAAAAGTTTCAAATAATATATATATATTTACGGGAACAGAGAGAGTGTCAGATGGAATACGCCTTGTTGGCTCTGGAGAGGTGTCTTAGGTGTTCTGCTTGGCTACCTCCAGCCCACTTGGGTTATCTCCACAAGTGGCTTGGGTGTAAGGGGCCAGTTTTAGATAATAGGTTTCAGGGCACTCTGACACCAGCCAGCTGAAGTACAGAACAGATTAAGGCATGCTGATACCTCCCTGACTAAGAGAAAAACCTGCTACCCAGACCCTCTCCTGTTCTGTGCGTGAAGAGCCCCGTGCAGCAGTGTCCCGCTGTGCTCCGCATCCAGCTGTGCTGCACAAAGCAGCAACTGGCTCTTCAGTGTCAGCGCGCTGGGAATGTGTGAGGCACAAGGGGGGTTTGGGGACCATACTGAAATTTTCTGTCATTTCCTGCTTAGCAGCAATTCTGCTCTAACAGGGAAGATAATCAGTGTTGCACGTGGTTTCTGTCTCCTGACAGATCCCATTAGCTGGGACGGAGCTGAGCCTTCACTGGGTCTTTCAGTTCAATAGAAATCTGCATGTGAAATCTGTCTCTTTTTTTGCAAGCCGTGATTACATGGTAATGATCAGTCATCTTTCCTTACATTACCTTCCCTTGCTTACTTGTAGGTGTCAGGTTCTCCTTTCTCACTTTTGTTTCAGCTGTTAAACTGTCAGAAAAAGCTAGTGCTTTCTTGCAGTGATGAAGCTGCATTTGGGGTTTTGTGTGAATGTGTTTTTATGGTTTTGGTTTTTTTGTTGTGTTTTGTTGTTGATTTTTTTTTCTTGTATCAGTTAAAAATTGCAAGATGTATCTTATTATTTCCATTGCAGTATCTTTTACTACAAATTAATAGGTGGTTGCACAGCTGCGTTCTTCTACAACCTTGTTAGGAAACACGAAAGAATGAAAATTTTACAGTAATTACTTGTTCATGAAAACTAAGCTTTAATAGTAGAGCAGGAAATATATATATAAAATTTACTTTGAAGTATTATCAGCAGTGTATATTCATAACTAAGAATACATACATTTTTAAATTGGTGTGCACAATGTACTTAAGTACATTCTTTTCTGGTTTATATATCCCTACAGTAACAAAATGAAAAGTGGAAATTGTCATTATTAATGACCTGTAAGCAAGTATAAAGGTTATATTTGCATGGCCCAGAAAGAGGATTAAAAAGGAGACCTAATTTTACAGTGCTGATACAGAAGAAAGCCATACCCATTTTTCTCTGGCAGTCACCATCTCTATGTAGATTCATTATGAAGTTATTAAAACACCACTGTTATCAACAGCCTTAAAACTGGGGATATATCTAGGCTTTATTATTACTACCAGCCACTTTAATAGAATATAAATATCACATAGGATGTCATCACTGTACACAAAGCCAGCCATCCTATAAACCAATGTAACACACCAGGATGTTACATCCGTATATTTTATAGGAATTTTCATATGCAAGCTTAAATATCATGTCTTCTTATAACTAGTATGTCAAAATATGTGAGAAAGTGAAGTGCAACTGTAAGAGTATTTCAAATATTTTTTTAAATTTCTTTTACCGTTCGGAGAAAAAAATATTTCATGTAAGGGTTTCCTTCCTGAGAGGAACAGCTATTTTTGAGTTTATTTCTTGTATTATTGTGGATTTTGTGCAAATATGGATTTTTCTTCCACACTATAGGAAATTTGCACTACTGTAGTATGGAGAATTTTGAAGAGTATAAGTTTTTTCTGATGATGTCTTCCTCACCCTTTTATACAAGTACTGGGCAAATACATTATAATCTTAATGCCCTGAACTGGCAGAAGCATTGATTAGATGATGAGAAACAATAGGCCATATTTCTCCTCCCAGTTCAAACTAATTATAAAACTTCATATTATAACATACTGACAATGCGGTCCTCCCTTTGAGGGAGGAGAAATGAGATGTGGTGTTGCATAGATGTGGTGTTCAATAAGTTGTTATGTGACCTCGATGTTACGAAAAGCTTCAGGATCGTTGAGGGAAAAGTGGTTTTACCCTAGTCTGCATTGGAGCCGTGGGGGGGATTTTTCCTATCCTGTCTTTCTAAATTCCCTTTTCAGACAGTTGCATTGAAGAGTTAAAGCTGTTGTCGTTATGCACAACCTTCCTGTTGAAAGTAAGATATGTAATGGCAACGCATCAGAAGATGAAACTATTTGAGTAGCTTAGTTTCAGCTATTTCTCACCATTCAGAGTTTGCAGAGAAGCCATTTGCTTTGACCAGACCTAGATTTCTGCTCAGCAAGTTGGAAAGGTTCCGCCCAGACTGAGGCTTCTCTGTTTCTACTTTCCAGCTTTAGCTCATGCGGTTATAACTCCTCGTTTCATACCCCAGACATGAAACGGGGTGGCACGTAACTATCTGGTATTTTAATCCCAGATTTGGCTGCGCTGAGCTTAGAGGAGCCGTCCGGATGCAGCGAGTGACTCGCGGCGGGCGCATCGCATCGCATCGCTCGCTCTGCCCCTGCCCTCCCGGCACGGGGGCACCTGCCTGCACAGTCTCTGCGCTTCGAGGGCTCCTCTTGCTTTGCAGCTTTCGCAAATGCGCATGGCTCTTCTGCTGCTCTGCTTTTCCGGTTTCCCTTTGCTACTGTTGGCCCTGTGGTCTTTAAAAAAAGAGTATTTCTGGGCTATTTACTTAATTGTTGATCATTAGAATGGTACAATAATTTCCTCCTAACAGGGATATAAACTGAGAAGTTTGTTTGACTAATTATATCTCTTACTCATGTTCTCTACTTTTCAAGTGTGAAACTAGGTGGGTTTTGTATCATTTTATTGACAAAATCACCTTTTTCTTGAAAAAAAACAAACAACCCCAAAAGCAGAAATCATTAATGTGAGTAAAGTAACAGCTGTTAGTGGCTTACTGGGGGATTTATCACTACAAATAAGTAGAGCACTTGTTCCCCTGCACCCTCTTAGCAAATTTCAGCTCTGCAACCCATCTTTCTCAAGCGTATAATACTTGCTTGGTACAAAATCAGTGTGACTTTACCACTGAAGCAATGAAAAAGCTCTGCCCTATTTAATAGCTGTTCTGTGGATATTAATTTTTCTGTACGCTGAATGAAGAGGCCCTCCCTTGCTGCTTACTCACATCATTCTTAATTTGAATTGCTCCTGTCCACTGAGCCTCATACAGGATTGAACAAAATTTAAATATCAATTGCATCTAAATTGTAATAAAGTATTTTAAGAAGAGAAAAAAAAATGTGTAGAAATAAATACTGCAGGAGCTACAAGATTTCTGGAGGGAATTTTTGTAAAGAATCTTTTTTTCTACTGAAGATTACAGTACAGTTTTAGCTAATTATCCTCAGACATCTTTTTTATTATCTCCTCTTTAATGACAGCAAGCGCAGTTGTGTATGATGGTGTTAATTCTCCCTTTATTCCTGCGAATCTCAAGCCTACAGACTTTTTTTGGCTTTCATCCATTTTTTGCTATTCTGTAACTTCTTCAGTGCAAGTTCTCAAATGAAAGGTTCTGCTTCAGCCCCTGAGGACTGCAACACAATATTGGAAGTGGAGGCAGCAGAGGCCTGGCAGATCCTGTTCTTTGATCTGCTGGAACTTGTATTGACTTCTCATCCTTCCCCTGCCTGACAAACTAGTGGGGGTAGAGAGGAACCACTGGAACAGAGATATGAAAGCAGGGGTTTATAGTGCTCTATTCAAATGTGCAGAATTACAGGGATACACCCTTTATTAAAGGTAGGGATTGTACTAAGTAAAAAAAAAAAAAAAAAAGAACTTTCAGCAAAATAAAAGGACGGGCTAAATAATTGATAGAGAGGGAAACCTGTTAAACTGCTGGTGTGCTCAGCCTACGTTGCTGCAAAGAGCAGGGGTCTTTGAAAGCAGCAACAGGACTGCTTGCTTGTCTTTCCTGAGGTCTTGCACTCCTATACCTTGTTGTATCATGTGAACGCCAATAAAATTCTTTTGTTCAATTGATTTTTTTACACTGCTATGTCTTGCTTTGCAAATAAATTAAACAGAAAATAGCTGGGATTTTAAGAAGTGCACATCTCTCTGCAAGCAACTAGAGCAGAAAATCTTTGTAGTAATTGACTTGCTGAGACTAATTCAAATATTCACTGGCTCTAACGTCTTCTCCCTTACTTCACCAAAAGCTACATACAACAGTCTTCAGGAGTAACTACAGGAACTGATCATTTTTCCAGGAAAATATTTTTGAGTAAGGGTAGGGAGGCAGGGAGGAGAGAGGCAGGAAAGATGCTGTACTTGAGCAGCATTTTAGTCCAATAACCACTTTCAAGCTTGTTTTCATTACGAAGCTTTGGGGCAAATCTGTTTTGTATTTGAGAGCTTCTGTTAAATTTATTTCACCTTTGTAAGAGGAAAAACCATGCTGGAGCACTTTATCTGGGCTGTGATCCTACTGGTGCCTGCTGTACATCGCTTCTGTACCTGCTTTTATGACTTCTTGCAAACCCTGAATAGAAGAGTCATAGTTTGGGCTGGGCTGGCCACCAAATGAACAACAAATGCTCTCTTTAACCTCTCTCCTTTCAGAGGAGAGGAGAAAGAATGAGAGAAAGAGAGAACTTATGAGTTGAAAAAGAAACTAAACTACTTTAATGAAATATTACTAACAAAATAATAAAAAATAATAAGAAGAAAATAATGAAATATATACAATATATACAAACCTGTATCAAGGTCTCAGGATCACATCACCAGCAGGCACTGGGAAAGTCCCAGACTGGACTCAGTGACGACAGGAACTGGATTCTGGATCTGGATTCAGGAACATGCGGATTGGGATCAAAGGTAGGCGAACAGACAGACAGAGTTCTCCTTGGATGCTGACCATTGGAGAAAGAGCTGACCCCTTTGATCCCTCAGCTTTTATACTGATCATGAGGCAGATGGGATGGAATACCCTGTGGGTCAGTTTTGGGTCACCTGTCCTGTCCACTCCTCCCCGCAGGTGGGTCCCCTCTACCCTCTTCCACCTCCAACCTTCCAACTTAGTCCATAACAAAGTTAGGTGCCCTTGGGTGTTATAGCAATAAGTATAAGCAAGAGCCTCTCTGCATACTTTCCCTTAGTATTCACTACAAACATCAGGCCTTATCGCTCTGGAAACAGACACTGTCTGAATTTTTTTTTAAACTGTTTCTTCAGGCTTAAACCCAGTTCTATTTTTCTCCGTGGCCAACTTTTCTTTTTAAGGAAATTACAATTAAAACATATTCATTGTCATCTCCACTGGTGTGGTTGATGTTTAAATTGGGAACCTCGAGTCCATGGGGCATTCATTTCCCAGAGCCTGTGATTAGGAGGTTTCTGCCCCTAAAAACGCACATGAAGCGTAGGACAAGTGCAGCTGACGAGGCTTTCTCTAACTCTTGTCAGGGCCCTCATTACACTGAGTTTGTGGAGTGTTGGACCTCTCCCTGGTCATGAAGCCCTGTCCTGCCAATCCCTGGGCACTGCTGCTAACCAAACCAAGTGTACCCCGGAGGAGAGATGTGTGGGCTGGTTTTGTACATCTCAGAGGTACCAATACTGTCCCTGTTGTAGCTGTGGTGCACAGGACCTAGTGGTGTGTTGGCCCCTGCAGCCAGTACAGGACCCCCAGCCCTGGCTCCATGCTATCTCTGCTACCACCCAACATGACTTCATTGTTTCTGTTCCTTCTGTTGTTTTTTCATGGTCTCTGCTCCTGCCTGAGGCCCTGCTCCCCTTCCATCCTGTTAGCAGCCATCTCTGACTTCATTCCTTAGTCTCTGACCCCCAAATCATTCTCTTTTACACCCTATTGGATGCTGGATGTGCAGGCTGTGGCTGGAAGTTTGACCTGGACCTTCTCAATGCCATGCCTACACCAGTACATCTTTCAGTGCCACCTCAAGACCCATGTCTTCAAAGTTCAGGTTCTGGGCGCTGGTTTGAGAGGGCCTGTGAGGCAGAGCAGCTGCCACTAGGTTTGCCTGGTGTCAGAGAAAAGGTAAGATTTTTTTTCATTACATGTTTGAATCTCAAGTACTACATGAAAAACATGTGGGACATGGCATTCCCTGTACTTCTGCAATCGCAAGGCACCTGGAAAAGGAGCTTTTGTACATGTGGGGCTGGGGGACCCTCTCTGCCTGCACAAATGGGTCTTGCGTGCCCATGGTTGACCTATGTGCTGGCAGCAGTTGCTCTTCTGATTTTCTGTGATAAAAATCTCACTGCATGGGTACTGTCCCAGACTGAATAATGTTATCTGTGTGCCAAGATAATGGCTCCCAATTTGCTGCTCCGACAGATTGCAGACAGACAACCTTTGGTAAGTAATGCTCAACTTGAAGTCATCGTCCACAACTTTCTGAGGTTTTGAGAACCCCAAATTTCAGCTTGTGCTCAGGGCAAATCTAGATGCTTGGAGGCACGTGGTCCTGACAAGTCACAGGTGGGATTTTCCAAATTCTTCCTGCTTAATATCAGACACAACACAAAGAGTGAGTGTTTTCATCAGGTGAAGAGACCATGAGGTGAATGGAAAAAGGGGCAGAAGTGATGTGGAAGGGACAGGAGATGTGGAAGAGCCAGTTGATTTTGCACTGACTCAGCTATTTTTGTAATTGACTTCTCTTTACTATATGTAGTTTTAATCTATTTGTTTCTGTATTTTTATTCCAGTTCGTATGGTGCTTTCTGTTTACCCCAGCTCCCCTTGACCAACTTTTGATCTTTTGGATCAGCATTAGTCACACCTGGCAACGCAATCAGTTTAATGATGTTTAAGGATGTTGAGTTCCTACAAGGTGCCAGCACAGAACATGTGTTGCTCACAAAGCCTTCTCCTCCCTGGGATGAGCAGAGCAGTTATCCTTGACTTGCATGGACATGCAGGGGCAGAAGGTCCTCAGTCTGTTGGTACCCGTTCCCAATGCCCAGCACCTTGCACCATATCAAAGTGTAACAAGTGAGAGATTTAAGAAGTAATAGAAAGAAGGTGAGGCTAACTCAATTCAATTGTGAGACAAGAAAAAATAAAATAAAATAATCAGACAGCCATCCGTTCTGCTGCCCATAAATGGTTTATTTTCATATTCCTTTATAAAAAAAAAAATCTCACTGCATTTTTTATTGTCTTCCTCAGCTCCATTTGAAATCCACAGACACAGTAATCATTCCTTGTTTCCTCCTGTCAAACAGAAGGTGACATACTGAACAATTAAGGTTTTTTGTTCATAGTAAGCTACAATGTCTAAAAGTAGAGAAAAAGACTGAGTTTTAAAATAGTCTGGAGAGTGAGAGGACAGTCTACTGTCTCATAGAAACCAGGTCTTAATTTGTAGTAAAGTAGAAACCTTTTCTTCTTGAGGACTATGAAATAAATTTCATCGCTCACTGCTTTTGATTTTCAGCATTAACACTTGCTGTGGGAGCTAATCTACTTTCTATTGTCCCAACCTGAGACGATTAGTGGTATATCATTAGCTAAGACATTTTTTTTGCTATTAGAAATCCTGTCCTCAAAGAATACAACCCTTTCTCAATGAAATCAGTCTCAGTAGCGCCCCGGTTCAGACTGCCTGCGCCATGTGTCACTCTAAAACCAATTACGAAGCTGTCGTTGGGAGACAGGCTGCGAAACAAAACCACACGTGCACTGGTAATTGTCTGCACCTTGGTGCTCTTTGAAGGGCTGGCTGCTTCAAAAATGCCCCACACGTAACCTGAAAGGCCAATTTTACCTGTTGTTCACTTACTTGAACAGCTGAACACAGTGGTAACAGGCAAAATGAAGCTCTAATGCATGATATGAATGCATGAAATAATATTCCAGTGAACAGATTAGTCCAAAATATGTTTTTCAACTCGGTTATGAACTTTTGGAGACATGCCTTCCTCTCGATTTGAGCACAAAAAGGAGGGGAGGGAGGGGAATTACTAAACTTGAAGTAATCTTGTATGAACGGCAGATGAGATGCAAGTGAAACATGTTGCAATAAATAAATATACAGTTTGGGTTCTATAATTTTCCATTGAATTAATTTGTCTGAATATATTTAGATCAGTAATTTAGACTGGAAATTAAGGCTGTTTATGGCAACTGCTGTATGTTGATGGAAATATCATTTGATGTGCTATATTTTAAAACCATGTCATTGACTTTTGAAAACAGCTTCAAAGTTAAATGCACAAAATTACTTTAACAAAATACTGGTTTAGCATACAATTAAAACATAAAAGATGAAAAGTTAAAGGCCTTGCATATTTTATGCATAAGATTTAATTTTTCTAAGAGCAATTTAACTGACCTGGAATTACTTTTATAGAAAAACACTGTCTGATGTAGTCAGAATGTCCTAGCCAAATCTTGCTTTCTCACCATTCTCTCTTTAGTTTTTAATTCTGTATTCATTAATCTATGCACTAACTTAATGTTTGGCATTTTAATTTTTCAGACCCTAATTGAACCATCCTATGGTTACAGAGTAAGAGCAGAGGTCTCAGGAAACTCTGTGTGAGCCCTGAATTAATGTTCTTCTCCTAGGAGAACATACTGAAATTACAGATTTTCCTTCGTAGCACCCATGGACGGCTTCTGAATGAGAGCATCCTTTGCCTTTGCACCTGCATCTGGCTGACCTTCATTATCCCGGGTGGCTGCCCATTTTGTCGTGAGCAACCCAAACACCTTCACAATACCTTTACTTCTTGGAGGGACCAGTGTTAGTTCCAGATTTATCCACATCAAGGATGGATAGCACATAAGCGAGTCAAGCTTTGTCAATGTCCTGGGTGTCCAGAGCAATCAATGGAAACCAATGATCACTTCCTACCAGGATATCCTACTGCAAGAACTGTTGCTCAGCCCCAGGAGAAGACAGACATGTTTTGCCTGCTCCTAGAGATGAGTCGTAGTGAGGAGGAGTAGGGAGGCAGGTAGCAGGGATACTCACTCCTGCAGTTCTTGGTGTTGGAAACCAACAGGCTCCAAGCATTGCCCATGGTGGCAAAGGGATGATTCTGCACTGGAGGCTGGGATTGCCTTTGAAGGGAAGAGCAAGAGGGTGGGTATTTGAGCGTAGAAGGAGTCATAACACAGGTAGTGGGGGAATGAAGCCAATAATAGGAATAATAAAACACTCAGAATGGAACTTCAATAGCTGTAAAATTTAATGCTGTTTCTAAACTAACAAGTAAGGCTTTGGCATGCTTAAAAATTTCATTTCACCGGGAGAGAAAAGGAGAACGGAGAAAGTAAATTTTCATTAAATACAGAGAGAGTTCTCATCCTGTGTTTTCAATTGTTGACTCTGAAGGGGTGGTCAGAAGAAAATGAAAACCTGAATAACTACATGAATGCTTCCTGAATCTGCGTCTCCTCTTTCTAATAGAAAATCATGCATGGCAAAGCCGCCGGCTGATGGGCAACGCTTGGAGAAGTGGCCACTGATTCTGAGTGTCCGTGCTCTTGATTGCCTCTTCTGATACTTCTTACACTGTGCAGTAAAAATAAATGCATAAATAGGCAGGACTGCTAACAGGCTTGTAGATCCACAAGCTGCGATTGCACAACCATTGTATTTTTTGTGAAGACCCATTGTATTGTGTGTAAAGACGTTGTTTCTAATTGTTACCCATTATAATGAATGCTACAGTGTTTATAAAGAGAAAAATGCAGAGATCACTGTAGACAATTAACAAATATGGCACTTTCAATATTTCCATCCAACTCTTCAGTTTAACAAAGACACCCTAACAAAGACACCTCACCCTAAATATTTGTTAAATTTTTTTTTACAGTGAGAAGTCATCTGTATATTTCCCCCTCTTTTTACACTTAAAGGCACTTTAAAATTACTTGAACCTCTTTAAAATGTGGTTTGATTATAATAATACTGAGAACTCACATCAGTGCTTTGAAAATCCTTAGGAATGAAACATCACTTTCTAACAGATTAAACTATCGGATTCTTCCCCCTACACGTAAATGCAGCCATATTATACAACTCTGTCCATAAACTTCATTTTGAAAGCATTTGGAGCTCCCTTAAGCCATGATATTCCAGCTGAAAGTTTGTTCCAAAAGTTCAGTTTTGTTTAGATCTTCCTTCTAAACCTTAGATCTGTGTTTAGATCTTCCTTCTAATTTCTAGGATATGAGCAATTAATGCTCACTTGTTTTTGTGTCAGTTTGTTTTGTGACTTGGTAGTTCTTTTCCCTTCCTGTTGTTTATCACTGAGTCACATCCTCCTTAAGCCTTTGGTCTAATTAATTACCAAACTAATTTTTTTTTTCTGGTATGATAAGCTGGGCTTCCCTAGTCATCCAAGCAGTCTCCTCTGCATCCATCTAGTTTAAAAGGGGTGGTGCTGAGGACCCAGTGCCCACACATTTAGATGGTTTCCAGTTTGGACTTCCATCTAGTGTCCTTCTGTGAGCTGACAGCCTGTCAGCTGTGGGTGCGCTGTCCCTCTGGAGTCTATCTTCCAGTTCAGTTTCTCCGGAATGAAGCCGGTGCATGTGCTCTATGACCACTTTGTGGTGTGAACCCAGGCGCTGTCAGCAGTGATTCACTTAAAAACCACCCTCCTGGCCCAGGCTGAAATGCTGCTTTAGACAGTCCCCAATAACACCACAGCACTTCCCTGAGGAACTGGGATTTATGCCAGTGTTCTCTTCCAAAACTCTTTCTTTTCATTCCATATATGGAGGGTCACTCATGACAATTGGTTGTTACCACTGCTATCCCTTATAAAAAGCAGTGTGCTGGTTTTTTTATGGAAAGGAAAATGCAGAGATCACTGTAGGCAATTAACAGATATGCCACTTCTTGCTACCCCAAATGTCTTGATATTAATTTTTTCTCCTAGGATAAGTCAGTTAAAAGAAGATCCATTTTTAAGAGGAAATGATTTTAAAATGCAAGTACTAAAAGGACTGACCATTTATACACTTCAAATAGATGCGCTTCTGAGTTTTTGTTTTAACAGTTTCTTTGTATTTTTTGGCTATTCCAAAATGGCGTGATTTTACTAGGATCTAAATGTGTTGAAAGGCACATTAACCAAGAGAGGGGAAAAAAGGGAGCTATATATAGTTTTACTGTCCCTTTAGGGAACCATTGCTTGAGCTTCATTAATATGCATTTTAGCACAATCTAATTTACTCATATGGCTGGCCCCAGGTGTTTGGAAAGGCAACCAGAGGAAAATCAGATCATACTAAAATTAGAGACAAGAAATATTGAATGCCTTCCCTTTTAGGTCCTTGAAAGGCACATATTAATTATAACTGGATGAATTTATGAAAACTAATACTATGAACAGCTCCAATAGTAATTATTTTTGAAAAATGATCTCTACCAATAAGTGTATTCCACTCAAAGTGCACAGAAAATGTTCTGTTAAAGAAAATATATATATACTGCCCCCCTCAAAACATTCAGTATTCAGTGCAGTGCCCCCATGACACCTTTCTGGTGTATATTTATTCACTAAAAAACACGGTACAAAACCTCATTTCTTGTGTGCTGCTTCTTGAACGGCTTCAAATGGGGCAGACTTTGGTGGATTTGCTCTGTCCTTCTAAGGAGAGCTCATCTCTGCTGGGTTACCAAAAGCCAAGGCCAGAAGCACTGGGAAGGGAAAAGTGAGAAGGTGTGGGGAAAAAAGGTTAAAAAACTGTTTCCGTATGGTCCGATTAAGCGCTCCGTGCTTTCACGAAGTCAATAGGAGGCTTTGGCAAGCAAGTGTTCACAGCTGGTCTCTGAACTGCTAGCAGGATGTAGTGGTGCAATAAAGGGGCTTTATATATTAATTTCCTAAGTGTCGTCTTGATTTGCAGCAGGAAGCATAAGCAAAACAATGTCAAACAAATTAGACCTGAAGGTGCCTTTGGAGCAGCGCTGGGCGGTCTGCCCTTGCCCGGGTGCTCTGAACTCTTCAACTGAGGAGGTGCTGGCCTGGGGAAGAGACTATTTCAGAATAAGTCTTTAGGGCTGAAACAGCCTGAATTACAGTGGTAGCAGGCTACTGAGGGATGCATACGCTGTGGAAGCACTTAGTCACCTCTAGTGAGATTCTAATCTGAAATATCTGACCTTCCTATGATTGAAAAATAATGAGATGCCAGCAGAGAGGAGGGTAACCACATGAGCAGTGTGCAGGGGCCCATATGACCTGTGCTTGGAGAAGCAGCACCAACACAGCTGCTCCACCGGGCTGTTCCCAGCCAGGAGCCGGTCTATGAGGCTTTGGAGGAGCTCAGTTCTCTCCAGGCTTCATGAAGACTGTGAAGGAACCAGGAGGCTATCTCCCCATAGGGTGCTCTGAAGACTTCTAATCCTTTTGCTAGAAATTTGGTAAGAGATCTTGTTATTTTAGCTTGTGACCAGGTTTGCTTATTCATAAATAAGTGAAGTTAGTTCTGTTTCAGATCAGGTGTGATTTCAGGAGAAACCACACTGAAGCGTACTCACATGCAAATCATTGGGTGTTTGTCAGATATACTGTTCATTACACCTCAGTGAAGCACTACAGACGAACATTACTTTGATGTGATAAGCAGGGTGACATTAAAGGTGAATAGCAGAGTGCGCTGTTAAGACGGAGCTTAAAATGTACTTACGGAAAGGAATAGAGTCTCCACAGAGGGTGCCATTTAAGAATAGTCCATCTAAAGAACATTCTCCTAAAGCAAAACATCAAAGAGAGGATAGGAAATATGTTTTAGGCCAGGATTCTGGAATGAAATCAAAGACACATGAATTTCATTAAACCACGGAGGAGTTTAAGAAGTAGATTCAAAATGTACAAGAAAAATATTGCAGTAAGTGAAAAGGCGGGGGGGTGGAAGTATCCAGTGACTGGAGAAAAACAGAGAAAAGAAGATGAAAAAAAAGGATAATTCAGAAGTACCTTAGGGAAGGATGTTACACTGGTAGATGGAAAAACATATATATGGGAAGAAAATTTTGCTCCTATCTGACCAGAAAAACAAGCAAAGACTATTCCCAGAAGCAACCTGCACATAGGTATGTCCTGCAAACTTGACAAACTATTTATGGGGGCTTTTATAAAGGAAAAAAAAGGTGAGTGAAGCCTTCTCCTCTCTGTACTCATTGTTCCTCCTAGAGCCAATGAGCAAGTTTACAGGAATGAGAACATTGCCTTTAATTGTTTAACTACCTGTTAGCAAAAGTACATGCTTTTGCAATATGTCAATAAATCACCCTCCGCCATGTGTCTCAGTAACATTGCTACATTAGTGGGAATGACCATGGACTTTAATGAGAAGAAGTTTTGCTCTGCCCTGACGCTCCGGCACCCACCCACGCGTGACTGTGACCCACGACTGCGTGTGCAGGATGAGCCGTGGAGCCCGTGGAGTTAAAAACCCGGCAGCGGAGAGGACCCAGGGAGGGAAGCCAACATCCTGGTGACAGCCTGTGGCGTTCCCAGGTACTAGGATATCAGCAAAAGGGACTGAACAAAGCCCCAGTCTTGACAAGTACCCTTGTCCCCACCGCCCACAAACCTACAGCGAGACCCTTCCCCTTGGCCGGCTGCCATCGTGCCTCCGGACCTCTCCCCGCTGGGCAGAGGCAGCTCACGGATGAGGGAGCAGCAAGGAAAGAAAGAGAAGGAGAAGGGATGTGGGGGTGAGAAGAGACAGGCTTGGGGCTAGAAATAGTGACTGGGGTGTAACTTGACAAGGTTAGTGCTTTAAACCCAGAAATAAGCATTTCTCATCGTACAGGCTTCCAGCACACAGTAAGTGGAACAGCTGTAGTGTAACACCCTCCTTTTTATTTCCTGCTCAGTCCATCCCTTTCTCATTTAAATTACTTTCTTTATATCACAGGTTTGAATGCTTATTTGTCTGTTCTTTGAGGCACTGCTTTGTTTCCCTTCAGTTGAAAGCAGGGAGTATTTCTTCCCGCGCGTGCTCTAGCTAACGCTGCTGCACGGCTCCTCAGAGGTGGTGAGCGGGACCTCTCACAGGGAGAGGAGTCAGACCCTTCTTCTTCCTGGCTGCGCTGTTCAATTGGACACCACAGGGTTTCTTTAGTGCCTCTTTGTTCAACACCATGGGTTAAAGAACGCTGTAAGAGTACTGTAAGAAAATACATGAGCAATGTTAATATCCATTCCACGTGACTTCTCTGATGAATAAAATCGCAGAAGGACAAGGGTATCATCTAGATTATATTCTATGTGTCTTCATTGCAGTTAGTTATATGGTGTGGATGTATGCGTTTCTGTACAAAAAATTAGATCCACTAATAAGTACTTTTACCCAAGAGTGTGTCGACAGCTGATGATGCAGGGAGTTGTGTACATAAAAGCACAGAAAAACTGGACCATGAATCTATGCTTACACTATCCCTTGATGGCTGGTTAAGTGTATGTAATCCCCGATACTGTTATTTTAGCTAAGGATGCACCATCGATGTATACTGTACTTAAAAATAGGGATATTTAAGGAGGTCATGATAGAGACAGTAAACAGCTATGGTTTCTGTTCATTCAGACAGTTGAACTCAGGGAGAATTTAGGAGAGGAGCTGCCTCTGAAACACTCAGGGTAAATGCTGGACTGGTTACTAGAGAAGCAGAATAGGAAGAAGACATGGAACAGAGGCTGTGGATTCTTTGTATTACTCAGATACAGAGAAGAGTTTGTGCCTGAACTATACCATATTTAAACCTGAGTTGTACACAGTTACTGCTTGGGTAAGGCATCGTCTGTCTAGAGTTAACTGTATATCTTGGCATATGTAACTGCATGATTTTACCACAAAGCTGGGAAAATTTGTTGGGTTCTTGACCTCTCTGGTCCTGAGGATCCTACACAAATTCACATCCATAAATAAACTATGCAACTGTTATTATTAGCTAGTCGTGCTTCACTGAAATCTAAAATTCCCTGCTTGTCACATGCCAGTATGCTGTGAATGGATATTACTGTGCTCAGCTGTAAACTTTGTGTCCAGTACATCCTTGCAGAGAGCATCTCTGCCCTTGCCTTATCCTGGAGTAGTTTGCAATGTCAGTCTGAAAGTTCCTCAGGCAGCTAAATACAAGCAACTACTTCACTTGGGCATGTACAGAACCTATTTCCTGACGAACACCTATTGCAATCTAGAGTTTGATGCCTTTCCACCTCAGATGTTCACCCCTTACATGTGCTCTGAGAATCCTAACACCTGGAAAAATAGCACTAAAAGTGAGAGCTGGGGGTCATCCAACTCTCTGCTAGCACCAGGCTGGATAAGTTTGTATCTGCATCCAATCTGTTGTTCAAGACTTCTGGTGATGGAGAATCTACTGTCTCCCCAGGTGAGTTCTTCTAGTGCATAACTACGTCGCTGCAAGAAAATCCAGCCTAACTATAATTTCTTTGACTAAAGGCTACTATTTCTTGTCTTATCACCACAGATGTGGAAAACAGATCCTTCTTACTTAGCAGCGGTCAGCCTTTGAGGTACTCAAGTTTCTGATCATGACCTCCACCCAACAACCCTAACTCTTCCATAATCTTCCTTTTAAGTTCTGGATTTTAGCCCTGGCATCATTCTCATTGCTATTGCGTTTTCCCTGTTTGGTTGGTGTCATTCACCGAGAGTGGTGCCAATAATTCAACACTGCACAGAGTAGTTCAGTTTAGGGCTCCCCAGTATTGAATGCTTGAGACAAAAACCAGAGTTTTTGCAGACAGTATTGCTGTTTAATTCATTAGTTGACATGGTTGTAGATACAGCTGAAGTTCGGAAGCACTTACCCAGGAACAGGAATCTCTGATTTCTACCCCTTTCTGAGCCTCTAGGTGTTTGGATCCACACTGTCCCTGCAGCAGGAAAGCGCTCTGGTCCTCAGCTGGTGTCAGTAGCTCTGCCATCGGCTGTAGTCGATCCACTCTGCAGCTAGAAAAAGAAGATTCACTTGGGCAGAGAAAAAAAACCTCGGGAAGGTGAAATGCAACCAGATGGTTATGACATTGGGATGGGAATGGCCTCTGGTGTTGATGAATTTTTATAGTTGGCATGCCTCATTCTTTTGTATTATCATTGCCAGTCTACTCTAAGAAGCTGTAATATGGGGCAAAACTAAACAGGGCAAGAAGTGTTGCAAGGGTTTATTCTTCTCTGTCAGTCAGGGACAGGACTGATGTGTTCAGGTTGCATTTGCACCATTATTCTGATTCCACATCACCAGGGGCAGGGGAGCCTCTGTTTCATGGGAACTGCAAGAGGTATGATTCATCTAGAAAAATCAGATTCCAGCGTAAAAAGCCCATGTACAGGTGCTTACAGGATAAACCACCAGAGCCTTAGTCATAATGAATTCACTAGGATCATGTAACTGGAACTACCTTTCTTCAGAAGAACAGCCTTAAAACAAGAAATCGCTGAATAAAAATTTCCATTTGAGGCAATGGAAAATTATGTCACATATATTGTGTACGTATATATAGGCAGGGAGGCGTGTGTGTCTGAAAGAGAGACCTGAATTCTAACCTGAATTGAAATGTTAAAAATAGTAGGATCCTGTTTAGTGGAGGTGACATGAGAGACCTCCTTAGTTTCCCAGTCTCCCAGTAATGCATGCTATTCTTTAATGGCAGACTGCTCTATTTGGATCACCAGTACTTCACCATGCATTACAATGCTTCATAGCTCATTCTCCTTTCATTGCCCAGACATACCACAGTGTCCTTCCACTTTTTGGGCCAGTCGTGCTGCTTTTGCACATCATCCTCATGTACTCAGCTAAGATGATTTATTCATGACAAGAGAAGGACTTACATGTTTGATGTGGATATGAAGTGTGACTTACCAACACAGTGCCCTTGTGAAAACCCATCTTACTGATCTGTGTAATGTAACAAATAAAACACAGATGATTTAACAGCAGGATAAACAAAAATGTTTTTGTCTTCCTTTCAGCTAGTGAGTTTGATGATGATTACTTTTCCTTTAAAATCTGTAATTTCTCTTGATATTTTAGCCACGATGGCATTGCTTGATGAAAGTGTGGTCAGATGTGCACAAGAAAGGACACGTTGTAAGTGAAAAAAAGTTGCAACACAATGTTTATAAAGGCATTCATCCATCATTGAAGTGCCTTAACTGTGTAAGATAATTTTGGCAACAATCGGTTTTCATAAAGTCAGGTGATCAGACCACGGTAGGTCTTCTAGAGTCAAATTCCTAATGGTTTTGCCAGGATTTTGGTCACACAGAGACTGTCAGTCTCTGCTGCTACATGTCTGGGCAGCAGGTAGTGAAGGATGGTCTGGTGAGGATGGCAGCAGATAGGCGATGGTTTCTCCAGTGGTGGGAAAAGAAAACCCTTGGAAGTAAAAGTGGGTTAGTAGAAATTAAGGTTGTGCCTTTATATAGCCGGGTGGTGTAAATTGCCCCAGGTCAGAAGAAAATCCAGGTTTAATTTTCCCAACGTGCCACTGACTTGGCATGTGAAACTGGGCAAAGCACTCGCCTCCTTTTGGCCACAGCTCCCGATTTTTGGATTCGTGATGCTGCACTTTGCCTCAGCAGCCTGCCCTGATGCAAATCCGGACCATTTACGAGGTGTTTATATAGTGGTGGGCTACATGGAAGGGAAGTACATAAACCAGAAATATTATTTATTTTACAAAATAATTACTTAAATTAACATTTTTCTGTGGTCTTTTCAATATTATGCAGATTTAACAGGAGTTTGTTTATTCGGTTGAATAAAGTAAGAAAAAGAGGTAGAACAAAAGCTTTAATAGCATTTCCACTGCCTGGATGAGCTGAGAATCCACCAGCGAGGCACTAACCCATGTGCCGCATCAGTAAAAAAGAGGGAAGATGCTATCCCGCACCTGGGATGGAGAAGTTTGCCACCAGAGGGAGTCGTGTGAATACAGTACAAGTGGTTGTATTGGCACAGCAAAGGTCATTCGATATTTTAGAGATAAGGTTCAACGATCAAAGTTTTCTCTTTGGCCACAGGAAATTGTCTACCGATTCAACATGTACTGAAAATTAGCTTAAAAGTTTGGGTTTTGGCTAAACGTGCCTGGCTGCTAAATTTACTTGGTGAAAACGCTACCTTGATGCTTCACACTCAACCTTCAGAATTTGTGCAAAGTACGCGCTTGCTCAATAAAACAAAGTTGCCAAGTAATCCACCCCCCCCCAAATTTTATGCTTGAAAATACATCTGGGCCTGAAAATCAAGACACGCTTTAAATACCGTGTACACTTTCACTGAATTAGTGTAAAAATCATTGTGATCTGAATTTTTCCTGGCAACTGCTTTGCTGGTGGTAAAGCAGATTACATCTGATTGCTGTAATGTCTCTGCATTGCTGATAGCAGAATGAGCTTGAGAGCATCATGCAACAAATACTTTGGCTCTGGAGTTGAGTAGAGGGTGGAAGAAATACAGCATTGTTGTTATAGAATGATTCTTTTAAAGAGGTATGGGATCTATTCCAAATAATACTGAAGTCCTTTATACTGCCAATATGGTTTAAAAGCGCCTTACAACAAGCCAGAACAGAAGCTGATATGATCTGATGCTTCAGCAAGAAAAAGAAGTCCTTTAGAGAAGTCTGCCCATTCAGTGCCTGCTTTGGTCTTACTGCTACACTTTAACTTCTGATATGTCCTTTAATATGGAAATGCATGTAGAGCCCTCCCTGAAGTAACAAACCTATTAAAATTTCAGCAACCTATTGATCGCTCATTGGAAACCAGGTTCCCATAGCTGCTGCACAGGGTTAAACACTCTGTGTTAGAAATATGAAGAAACAGCAGACTGAAAAAGAACTCAAGTAACTGAGAAATAGCAATTTCAAGCCCTGAGGGTGCCCACAGATCCCACCCAATGCTATTTTCCAAGTTAAGGGTGGTATTAGGTTATTTTAGATATATAATACAATAAATATATACATTTGCCTCTGCTTTTCCCTGCCTGTTGCCTATTCCCCCTCTCACTGCTGCTCCTCTGTAGCACAATTTTTCTGCAGCTCTCTGCCAAACCAAAGTTCATTTTAAGGCTAGAATATGTCACAGAAGAGGTGCTGCTGAGTCTTTCTGCACTCTTCTTTTTCAGTGTGAGGGAATTCTTCATAAGCGTAAAGATTTCCTGCCTTTCAGGAATTGTGACATTTTTCATTCTACAGACCAAACATCCTTATGACCTTTGCGATTTCCATCATCTTTTTCCCTCAAACTTACAATACATTTGGGGTATAGAACTTGCAAAATGCGAACCAACCCACGAGGATCTTGCTTTCTATCTTCTTTTTCATACCTAGCGGAATGGAGCTGGTCTGGTGGCAACCTATTAACTCTTTAAATTATGGCACATATAGAATACCACCTGTTCATAAACATAAATATAACAATTAAGTAAAAAATATTTATAATATTTTTATTTTTACAACCTTCATGCTTGCAGGAAAATTTTTAAAATAATTAGAAAAAATTATTAATTTTAAAAGGAAAAATTAAAATGGAATATATAATTTAGCTCAATGAGGTTATTTTTAGCATTTGAGACTATTGATACTATCTCATTCATTTTTCTGGGGAGTGAACATGGAATCTCTTGTAAGGATCCATGGAGGGAATTTCATCACGGATTGCAGAAGTAGTGAGTCTATTTTGCTGCTGATCCTATTTTGCTGCTATAACTCAAGCAAACTTTGTAGGTGTTGCTGTTCTTGCACTTTGTACCGGAGAACAGCAGAATCTGCAAAGATTCATTGATCCTGCTGTACTATCCTGCTGTATCCTGCTTTTTGTGTGTCGCTCCAACAAACTGTCATGGGATACATCTATACATCGCAGCTCCCGGGCTTGGTGTTTGTGGGGGTTTTTACAGGACATATGTAATGGAGCTGCAGTGTTGTGCCTTCCAGAGCTCTAGAAGGCAGATATACTTGTGGAGGGAACGAAAACAACTTGATTTTTCTTTAAAATCAGTTAAAATCAGTTCAACACATTCCACAGTGCTTACACGGCTCCCTAAAACAATGTTAAATACAGTTATTGTCCTTACCCGCCTCTTTGGAAATGGAAAGGTATAGTCACACCATTTTAAGTTGTCCACACAGAAAATTGTGGCCTATTGCAATTCACAGTTCACAATATATTTTGCAACTTGCAGCTGAGCAGGTATTCTGACGATCATTTTATTTTAAAATTGATCAGAAAGGTTTTTCTTTAAACAACTACTAACTCTAGCTTTATTAATTTTTAAGTGTTGGTAAAACATGTTTCTCCATTTTTAACACAGAATTTATTTAAACCGATTACATTTAATTATGTACAAATGGAGAAAAATGTCTCATTTTTATGAGATAAAATTCTTAATTCAACTATAATTTTGCTTCACTCTAGACATTAATGCTAGAGTATCAGTTTGAATATGATAGAGTATTTTTTATATATAATACTTTGTAATGTCCTTATATAAAATATTAAGTGTTCCAATATTAAAAAATCATAGTACTTCAGCATAAATACAATTCTGATTTTACATTTTTATCCCAGTTTGGAGTGAAACACTGTGAAATATTACATTTTTCACAGAGATGAACATTCTGTTTTCTTACCGATTGTATTTTACTTGTTTGAAAAATGGCACTAAAACCAGTTCAAGCCTGAAAATGTTCCATAACATAAACAAGAAGTTCATAATGACATGCTTGCTGCCTTGTTAGCTTGAAGATAGTGAATAAGATTCTGTAAACGCTTAGTTTTATAAGTACTTCTTAAAAACATGACTCGGGAAAATCCTTTATCTTTAGTAATATTTTAGGCAACAGAAGAATTTCAGCAATTAAAATGCTGCTCCCAAAGCTAGTTATTTCACCAAGCCAAATGAGAAATACACAGATTAGAGGTTTTTTGAGCATTTCTTTCTAATTTAGGAAGAAAAACAATGTGGAAGACGGGCCATCTTCAGAGCTGATTAAAGAAACCTCAGATGTCAGGGAATACACAGCTCTGTTAAGAAAAGGCGGCTGTTAAGTAGCCTTTGAACAGCGCTGCAATGTGACATTTTTACAAGGAACTCATTTGGAAAAAAATAAAGAGCAGATACTCAGAAGAGACTGAGAAGAGTGCAGCTATTATGCTTTCCTGTAATCTGGAAAAGGTGATGACTTGTTATACTTATCCAAAAGAAAGTGTCCCTCAGTAGAACCAAATCCCAGCAAAATACGTATTTTCTCCTGGGCCCGTCTTCTTAGTTGTCCCCCGTTATTTTCAGTAGCATTTATCATTCCTAAGGCCTTGCTTCTAATCTCCTTGGAGTAAACCAAGTTGTTAACAGCTGAGAAAAGACACAAATGCTCATGGGAGGAGATAGGAACACAGCCATAGATCTACTCATGAACAGCTCCTGGATACTAAAGAGCAATTCCCACAGGCAATAAGGTGAACACGAGTATGTCGAACATTTTATGCAAGAAAAGCCTCTGCACTATTTCAGAAGTATTTCTACGCAAAAGGCTACCTGAAGAAAATCTCCATAAAGATTTTTTTAAGGCATTCATTGTTGGTATTTCCTATGGGAGCTGGATTTTGTGCGGCTCTGAGCGTCCACAGGAGCCACTCCCAATTCTGGCAGGTCTGTTGGGGCATGGAGACACCCACGGAGAGCTGGTGACTTCCCCCAGACCCTCAGCTACTGCATTGAAATGCTGCTGTCACCCCTGAGAGAGGCTCGTCTGGATCCCATCTTCTACGAGAAGGACTCTAGAGAAGGGCAGAGCGGACCTGCACAGGCATCTCCCTGTGTAATCTCCAGCCTGGTGGAGGAGTGGGACATGTGCTTGCGTACATGGTACAATTTGTATTTTCCCCCATTGTGACACCTTCCCTTACACTGACTGAAGTCATGTGGATGTACAATGCATATATGACAGTTGCCATATATGGTATAGGATGCCCTGAAAAAGCATGCCCATTTTCATCATCGTTGAAAGGCAGACTGGCTTATTTGGATTCATCGCTGCTACATGAAAGCATGGGGTTTGATTCTCATTCAGGGTGCTGTAAGGAGAAATCCCCCCAGAATTCGCCTGAAAACTGGGTAAAGGCGAGAAGAATCAGGCTCATTTTATGCAGTTATTTCCTGAATGTAGATAAATGCAGATCACCTCATGCTCTTTATAAATTGCATTATTCAGCTGATGTATAAGTCCCTTGTGGAAAGCCGCAGCCTGCAGAAGTGAGTCTAGATACAGTCTCAGCTCTTTTAATTTGCCTTGCATCTGTTTACTCGCAAAGATATTAAAGGACAAAGTTTTACAAACCTAAACCTATTCTTGATGGCTTAAGGAAGAAAACAGTCCCTGGGTCTGTTTGTCTGACTGAAGCAGCAACATCTTCTGTCTGCACACCTTGAGGGCTTTATATCAGGGAAATTGCCATCCCTACTCCAACGCAAACCCTTTTCTGGTCAGGTGCCACCAGAGTTACTAATGGCTGTGTTCCTTCCCTCTGTTTGTTTGTTTTGTGTCCTCTCCACTGTGCAGTGTCTGAGCAATGAGCTGTGAAACTGTATTTGTTCACAAAATGAAACTCAAGTGATTTGGTCCCAATGCAGCAGAAATTCAGACATTTGCCTTTACCTGTAAAAGAAGCTTTGTCCCAAGAGTTACAAGGTTGTATACGGTTTGCATGGCAAGGTTTTGGTAGCCGGGGGGGGGGGGGGGACTACAGGGGGGGCTTCTGTGTGAAGCTGCTAGAAGCCTCCCCTGTGTTTGACGTAGCCAATGCCACTCAGCTCCAAGACGGACCCAGCACTGGCCATGGCCGAGCCCATGAACGATCGTGGTGGCACCTCTGGGATAATGTATATAAGAAGGGGAAAAACCCTTCTGCACGACAGCAATTGCAGCTCGAGAGGGGAGTGAGAATATGTGAGAGAAACAGCCCTGCAGACACCAAGGTCAGTGAAGGAGAGGGAGGAGTTGCTCCAGGCGCTGGAGCAGATTCCCCTGCAGCCCGTGATGAAGACCATGGTGAAGCAGGCTGTCGCTCTGCAGCCCATGGAGTTAATAGTGGAACAGATACCCACCTGCAGCCTGTGGATGACCTCAAGCCAGAGCAGGTGGATGGCTGAAGAAGGCTGTGACCCTCTGGAGACCCCATGCTGGAGCAGGCTCCTGGCAGGACTTGTGGACCCATGGAGAGAGGAGCCAACACTGGAGCAGGTTTACTGGCAGGATTTGTGACTCTGTGGGGGACCCACATTGGAGTAGTCTTGAAGGAGGGCTTCTTTGAGTTCCTGAGGAAGTTTCCTGCTTCCCACCACCCCTGAGGTTGACATCGTTTCTGTGCCCTGCTCCTTTCAGGCATCTCCTGGATTGCACTGATTCCCTCCTACCTACCCCATCCTGCAAACCCAAAGCTTCCTCTGAGTGAGCACAGCCACATTCCAGGAAAGAGCAGTTTCTTTCCATCTTTCCCTCCCTTCCTCTGGTTCCACCTCACCGTCTGCAGTACGTTCCCCTCTGCCACACAGCCACCGGATAATTTTATATAAAACATACATTGTATTGTATCATTTACTGTAAACAAACACAGATCAAATATCACAGAGGGCAGAAGACAGGACAGGGGAGCCCTGTGCATAGTTGTGAACAGCCAAGTATCCTGCTCCTATGGAGGAAGGGAGTATGGAGGTAGTTAAAATGAACTGCCATTTGAAGGGAATACTTCTTCTCTTCCCCTCCTGCAGAGTTGCCCATTGCCCAGCCATGTTCCTCAGCTGGATGCACAAAATACTTTAGCCTGAGGGAGACAAAAAAAATAAGGAGAAAGATTATGGAGATACCACGCTGATGGAATATAAAGGTTAAGAGTGAAATAGCTTTCTAATCCAAACATTTCGTCCTTTTAATTTCCTGAGAAAATTTTGTATTTTAGCCTGAGTGTGCTTCAGGGCAAGCCAAACAAGTCTGTTGTTTGATCTACGAAGACAAAAGCTAAGCCATGTAAAAGCCTCTTGTGCCCTCTCAGGTATCCACCAAACGCTGTGCTCTTCCAGGATCGCCAAGCAAAGACACGCGGTAGTTGTGGCAATCTGATGCAGATGGGTAACTCCCATGGACGATGCCTCTGCGACGTTCTTAGTTGGAGAGTAGATGGGTGTTTGGGATTACGTCCCCCTTCAGAAGGATTCTTCCACGAGTGGAACCACTTGGTTCACAGCAGAACTGTGTCTTGGTGTAAGGCTCATTGGAAGCCTACCCTTCATACACATTTTGTGAATGAAGAGAGGCACAAGGCTATATTTGCAAAGTTAGATGTCAAAAAACAGGACCTCTGAGCAAAAATTACACAAATGACCCAATTTTCCTAATCACCAGGAATGTACACCTCTTATTGCCTCTGGTGTATTATCTAGTAAACAATCCATGGGAAAAGGACTTAACTGGTGCCTTAATTAGACCGCTTGTATTTAGGTGAGTTTTGGCAGGCACTCAGCTTGAATAATTTTTTTGCGAAGTTCTAAGCTTGCCAAGGTGGCATTCAGTTAGGCACATTTCATCAACTCTAACAGTTTTTAAACTCTCAGAGAAGTTTCTCCCTTATTTTGTTGGAGGCTGCCTTGGGTAGAGTGGAACGGAGGATAAGGTGTTAGCGCATTTAGCTTGAGACCCAGGAGAACCAAGTTCAATTTTCAACTCCACCATAATCTTCCTGTATGACAGCTCATTGTTTCTGCTTCAGTTCATCACTTTTATTACTTTTGAAACAGAGCTGAATAACTTTCTAGATTTCTTTTCAGACCATGACTTGTTCAGCTCAGTTCAGGAGTCACTAAATTAAACCGAATGGCCTAAAAATATGGGCAGCTAGAATGGGAAGGTTTTGTGTCTCTGGGATATAGGGATAACACTATTTTCCTACTTAGAGCTGTAAAACATACTAAGATATCAGTAGCTTGGCCATTAAAGTATAATAGCTGAAAATAGATAGTTTGGTTAAACTTCTGGTACAACAACAACAACAACAAATCTTTTAAAATGGAAATCTTTAGTATTTTCTATGGAAGGGAGAAAATGTCCAATTTTTCCAATTTTTTGAAATACTATGTCAATGGCAATAGAGTTCAAAAGACATCTGAGTACATGATTATGTAAAAATACAATCAAATAGTGAATAATTGCAGAAGCTTTGTCCAAATTTTATTATAAGAAAACTCTTATTTTTAATACCCTTGTGTGGACTTAACATGAATTTTCCAGCATAAGCAGGTAACTAAGAAAACAGCCACTGAAGCTTCAAAAAATCCAGTGAATTTGTGATTTTAGTGCGTCAATGACAAACCATCTATTGTCTCAGTGGGGCCTGAATTTCACTCAAAATGTTTTAATTCCTTTCTGGTCTCTGAAGTGGGAGGTGTCCCTGTCTACGGCAGGGGGGTTGGAACTCGATGATCTTCAAGGTCCTTTCCAACCTAAACCATTCTATGATTCTATGATGAAGTGGCAAGTGAAAATGGAAGTGTAGCAGACATGGATAATGTATTGGAAGGGTTTTCATTTACTCGTATCAGTGATCATAAAAAATGGACTTAGAGACTGAGGTTACAGTTTCTGGGTTTTTTTTGGAAGGGTATAAAATGTTTTAAAGTCTTTAACACATCTAACATTCCCAGGGTTAGTAGGTCTTTAGATGAATTTGGCAATCCATTTCACACTTTATTTTCCTTACATTAGCAAAATGATGCCAGTGCGTTTAAAAAATATTAAAAGTTATGCCTAAAACATGATTACTCAAAAAAGAAATCAATGAGAATTTATCCTACTAAGGCCCAAGAAAGGGCTGCAAAACTGAGTTTATTACGATGCAATTCACAACAAATAGATTGCTTTGGATTAGAAGGAGATACGGTGATTGGAGATCCCATTATAACATTGTTCTTGGAAGAATACTTAAAGTGAAGGTGCTTGTCACCTATCAGTTGGAGAGAAATTTATTTCTTAGTTTTGAGATGAGAGAAAATAGGCACTTTAGGTGCATAGTATTTCCTAGGGCAAATCTGTATTTCCTAGGGCAAAAAGTCTCTTTGCCTTGTTAGTAACAGCTGAATGAAAAGAGGTGCATGAGTCATCCTCCTTCCCCTCTCTACTGTCCCTTGGCCAATACAGTTGTTCAAACTCATGTTTAGAGAGCTTTTGATGGTGCCAAGCGTGCGGCACTGCTCTCTCCGTGTCATTGAAAGAGACCTGTTGTTTGCAGAGCACCTTCCAGAAAGGAGTAGACCTTTTCAAGGATCAGCCCCCAACTTTATAGCTGATGTCAGATATTTTACATGATGCAACTTTCACATTTTTCGAAAAAGGATTTGTAGAAATAAATCTATCTGCACATCTGTCATCCATCCATCTATCCATCCATCCATCCATCCATCCATCATCTCCTAATTTAAAAATAAGGCTGACATTTCACATGGAAAAATTATGGACCACAAACGAATCTTAAAGATGACATCTTCGTGTAGTAAAATGGAGGTCTAAAGGTATTGCAAGACATAGGTTTTGGTTGTTCACATCATTTTAATGACTTCACATGAATCTATGAATTTGTATGTGAGTTTAATACAAATGACAATTCTGTAGCAAGTTCTAACTGTTTGCAGTTTAGGAATGAATTAATTTGTGAATTAATCTGCAATTTTGACCTGTCCAATTACACTGTAATGGAAAAGCATTATGAAATCATAAATTACGGCAGAAACCGAATTCTGGGACTAGTCTGACTTTTGCGTGTTTTGAGCATGACTGAAGTTTTCTGTCTTACCTTACATCACCAACAGCGTAACTCTCCCAGGAATCATCTCAGGAGGAAATTGAGTTAAGGTTCTTCATTAACATCTCTTTCACCTTATGGAGGATGGAATGAAAACGTATTCCATCCTTTTGGGGGGATTAGATTACTTCTGAAAAGACTCTGCACTCCCTATTCACCTGCACAGGTGTCCTTCTGAGCCACCTCTCAGAAGTTAATTTCTTGCTGGGGAGTGGAAATGAATATTTAATATTTATGTTCCAGTATTTCTGGTTGTGTCCTAGCAACCAGTCAACAATGATCTGGAATACTTTGGAAAACCAAACCAAACCAAACCACCAGGATTTGGTTAAGCAGATTTGACTCAGTAAAACACGAGGTAGTTACTTGAAGCTGGAGAAAACTGTTAGAATAAGTTTCATAGGTGTTACTCTGCCCAGAAAATAGGTTAAAAGTTATATACAATCATATAGACAAGAGATACAGAAAAAATTACCTACTCTGCTGAGTCAAAATAACAGGGCTATCTTGCTTTTCTCAATATTCTATCTATGTTAATAGATAGCAGTTGAATCATTCCGCAGATACGACAAGCTCTGTACCTAATAGCAAAGTTCTACAGAATTTAATTTGAAGCATATTTACAGACCTTTTTTTAACCAAATATATGGAATTTTGAATGATTTATCATAGTCCGTTACATTCCAAAAGTTTTTGGAATTGCTTCAGTTGGACCATATTGATTATCAGTCGTTCTCTTGGTCTCTAATTATACAGTTCTACAGGACTCAACAGCCCTTATCAGTGACAAAACCCAGTGTCAATGACACTGAAAATGGGATAGTCTTTATGAAACAACACGGTCTCATTAATGTTTGCTCCCGAACAGCATCCAGATGCTGTCCTTAGTTGTGAGCGACTTCCATTTAGAGTGAAATGAAGAAACATAATATGGTGCAAAGACAAACAGTAAAATTAATCTTCTCTTTGGCAAAATTGTGATTTTACAGCTTTCATCACAATATACTTACAATTGAACTTGAGCTTACCAGCTTGCCTGGGCTTTTGCAGAGTCCCACCGAGCACAGGTATTATGACCCTACAGAGGAATTTCTACAGCAGGTAACAGTACAAGGCGTATGATAAAATAATGCAATGGATGTAACTAACAAAATGACGTAATTGTCCTTAAACTCATAAATAACAGTGGTTCTTAACTTCTTAAAAAATATACTAAAAGTTGCATAAATACATCTCTTCTTAAGTCAACACTTATTCCTGTGCATAAATTTCAGCTGGTGTTCAAATCCTGTTGAATCCAATAGAATTTATCACACCGATGCTTTCCTGGGCAGGAGCCTGCAAGAAGTGCGTGAGGGAAGATGCGAGCCAAGCTACAGGAATGTGCTGCTACCAGAATTTAAGTTTAATTTTCATGGCAAAATATTATCAAGCAAATAAAACAAGTAGACAGCTGTAATGCCCATTGCCTACCCTGCACAGCCAGTATCATGTACTATTTCTCTCTTTCTGCCCAAACAAAAATAAATTAATATTTTTAATAGAAGCAGTAACACATACAAGCAGAAGTTTTAATCTTCAAAACAGTTTCATGAACATGAATTATATTAAAAAGAAACGTGCTCTTTGCAAATGTCATGAAACACGGCCTTTACCTTTTTGGACATATTTTATAACTTCATGCTGTCACATCTTGTGGAGTTGGGTAAATTGTTGGCATTAGCATCTTGACAAAGTATTTGTCTATAGAAATTTAATTTTCCTTGGAAAAGGAAAAAAGAAAACTGTTTTTTCCTGAGGTTTTGCAAGCTGCATCCTACCCTATGATAAAGGAGTTTTGCGTCTAAAAATTTTAGTGAAAATTAAGAAAAATTATACAGCGAGTACTAACATATATTTATTTTGTCACTGTAGCTGTAATTTCTGGAGATCATGGTAGAATTTTTTTTTTCATGATCTCTAAGGTAGCTTGACTTTCAACCACCCAGGCAATTTTACAGGTTTTAAGTATCACTTAATAGGAATTTTATTGAGTGAAATAAATGTTGTTCCCCTCCCCGCAACATTTAAGAGAAATCAACAGTTAAAATCAACACATGTTAAAAATGGTTATTTTCTTTCAACTCTGGGCAGATACTAAGGAGGGAGGGAAATAGATGGGGTCTGGTGCCTGGGACCTCCAAGTATGTGAGGCCACCCTTTCCATTTTATATGCGAGAAGAAAACACATGGACGGAGCACTTGGAACGTGAAGAAGGGCTTAGGGAACAAAGCAGTCTTCACGTGTCCGAGTTGGGCAACCAGAACATAACATGCGCAGTATTAACAGCTTTTTCTGAAAATGTTGACTCATTTTTAAAAGTGTGTGTTTTCCTTCTCTATACAGAGCACACTGTAAGATGATTCTATTTCTAGACAAACAGATGCCAGTAACTTAATTTATTCTTCTTAGATTTCACATCTTATACTCTGTTTGTGAAAGTTGTGCCCAGTTCTCCGCGCTGTTTTTGCTACTGCTGTAGATACTCTAAAAATAACATATGTGAGGGTGATATTTTTAGTGATCAATTTAAATTACCTTGTCATTGGTTGCAATCACATTAATCATGTTGAATGTTTTTCAGTGCTCAAATAAACGTATATACCTCCATAGGAGCCCCATTATCATGTAATATCAACATCCTTTTAATACAGGCCTTAGTTTTAATGGGAGAAATGTAAGATATTGGTTGTGTGTGAGACAGAGGTGAATTTTTGGAAGAGATTAACTTATATTATTTTTCTCGAATGAGAATGATGGAATAAAGAATAGTATGAAACAGAAGTAGTCTAGACAAGAACCAAAAAAGCCTGCTGTGGATGAAAGCATTGATGAGAGTTACAAATCTTGGACCCCGAGACGATTGTCTGTATTCCCTGTCTTCTTCTCTACTGGGAACTGGCCATTTTCAGGAGGGACAGAGTCTGGGAGATGTTCTGAGTTATTGGCAGGGGTCCTACAGAACCTGGATAAAAAACAGCTTTCGCCCTCCAGTGGAAGCCCACAGAGAACAGTGACAGAGCTGCTGCCTGCAATCGCTGGGAGAATCAAACCCCACCAAGAGGAGCTGCTCACATGGGGATGCGATTTACATATAAGCACTACTCCCGTGGGTAAATTGCCGTAATGTAAAATAAACCTTAACAAAGGTCTCCCTTGTGTCATTCTCCTACATGGCACTATGTGTATTAATAAAATCTCTCTATTTAACAAAAGGAGCTGTCTGTAGCCCAGCCCTTTGCTAAGTTGCCATAAGCTTCTAATTTAATTGAGGATTCCCAAGTTAACAGCATTTTCTTATTTAAGGAAAAGGCGGTCATTTTCTGTCTTGAAAATGTCTCACACTAAATTCCTTTCCCATCAGTTAAGAGATACTTTTTGACGTCTTTAAGCCACTGATATAATAATTTCTGACAGCATCATTGTGTTTTAGCCATGGCATCCTGGAATGCTACTACTTCTAGAAATGTGAAAGAGAATGGCCATTAGTACATTGGAGGTAAATAAGCATATGCTTATTTTAAAGGCATTTTAAAAGAGTTTAGAAAATGCTGGTTGTACTTCAGGATCCTTTGTTGTGAGAAAGCAAGCTTTTATTTCTGTCATTGCTGAGAACTGCTGTCTTAATGATACAGACCTGTGCTTTGTGGCAGAGTCCTGAGCCTCACAAACATCATGCTGGAAACATTCACACCCTTTTCGGAATCTGGGAAACCTGACTGTCTCAAAATTACGGTAAATTCTGCTATGTAAAAACAGCATAGCAAAGAGTTGCGTGCTGCTCTGCTTGTTTTATTTAATGCCACATTAAGGCTGTCCTTAAAAATGCTTTGCAAAAGCTTGCACAGGGACAGGATTTCTTTTCATTGCCAATATCTTGTCTAAATAGGAGCCCTCCAACCAAACATTTTTTGTTGTTTTACATAGAAATTTTTTTTCCACTATTTGGGACTCATTTAATTAACTCATTTTTTAATGAGCAAGGATATCAAATAAGCAAACATGGCTAATGAAACCTAGTCTGACAACATTCCTATCAAGGAAATAAAAATCTGTGCATCTAAGAAAGTTTAGGCATTTATTAGGAGCTGGTAATCATCATGGCTCCTTCCTCACAGGAGCTCTATGAATTTGTGATCTACCAATATAAAATCACAAACCAAATCTTTCCTTGCTTTGTATCACAGTGCACAAAAATGCTGAGTAAGCACAAAATTTATGCTTTGTTTACTTGCTGCACTACCTTAGACATCAGAAAAGGCTTTAGTTAACGGCATCATTCCTATAAAATATGCTATAGAGGATCACCTTCCTCTTTGAAATGCACTGCATTTTGGTGCAGTGTTATGATTTCTTTTCCATATTATTCATCTCGTCCAACACACTCCCCCATCCCACTCTCTGTAAAATATCTTTTAAATCAAATTACAGTTCCCAGAAATGTATTTGCAAAGTCTCCTAAAACATTTCTTCCAGAACTGAAGACCGTATCTTACCAAGTTTCATCAGCTTGTAATTCTACAACTTTAAATAATTAAATGAACACTTGAAAGAAAATTGTAGCCTATTTATTGTGGTGATCTGAAAGTTTGAGTGTTAAAAGGTACTTCTTACTATGAACTGATAAGAAAAATTATTGGAAGTTAAACTGCTTTACCCATGAGCTCTATAACAACGTTTAAGGGGAAATTGTGACATTAATGCCTGTGATGACATTATAGCACTTTCAGTACTGTAGTTCATGAGTATGGCCTGCAGGCTATCTGAAGTGAAGAAGTATAATTCACCAGCATGTGAGGTGTTTTTATGTATGCAATAAAAGGCAAAGTTTGTCCCAGACCCTTTCTCTCTGTAAAACCCTCTGGACAGGGCTCCAGTCATCCCCTTCTCTCCCAACAGTCACCGTGTTTCTGGTCCTCCTAATGTCTGCTTACTGTTTTGTGAAGGTTTCCCAAGCATGTGGATTACAAATATTGTTGATTATATTCTATGCCTTTTCTAATGAAAGCTACCTTTTTTTTTTCCTTTTTTTTTCAGCTCTCCAAAATACATAGTTTTAACAGAATACCTAGACTTTTCCCTTGTATGGTCCCAGCTAATCTAGAATCCATCACTGTGCCTTTGCGTTCCAGAATATTCAGCTGACAATGCCTTGAACTTTCAGAAACTGACTGTCTCTTTCTCCCAGGGTCAATAGTCCAAAACCACAGTAAAACTGGTAAATATATAAATATCAGCAATCTCTCCTTCATTTTATCCATAATCAAAATCATTCAAACAGATTT
Organism: Charadrius vociferus; assembly: GCF_000708025.1. Classification (NCBI taxonomy): domain Eukaryota; kingdom Metazoa; phylum Chordata; class Aves; order Charadriiformes; family Charadriidae; genus Charadrius; species Charadrius vociferus. The sequence goes on from NW_009647572.1 coordinate 6,020,653, forward strand.
AAAAGACATGATCTTGTTTATTTGTGTTTTGAGTATTTTTGGTGTGTTTTTTTTTTTTTATGATGGAGTTGTGTTGTCACTACCATAGTGTGGTTATTTTTGTTTTGGTTTTAATTATTTCTTGCATTTAGAATGACCTTGAATTGGATTAAGTCTTATTGATCCGTAATTCTTGGGTTCACCCTTTAAGTGTCTTTTTAAAAGAGCAGTAAAACACTTGCTCTACTCTAATCCTCCAATAAAGATTTTAGCGACAGATTATATACCTCTGCTTGCGTCTCCTCTTCTTAAACATTCACCTTGATTTCTATCAACAAAATCAGATTGCAAAAGTACTTAACAAGTGAGACAATTATTTTTATCAGAACTTTGGAGCTGGGGAAATAGAAGCACGGGGTGGTGAAGTGACTGTCTCAAAATCAGCCAGGAGATCAGTGCGAGGGCTGAGAACTCAGATTTCCATGTCCCAGTGCAGAAGTAGGACTATCTCTATCTTAACTTCCTTTTAAATTTCACTGCAAATTCATTCTGGACTGTGTGACTAGTTTCCCCTTAATTTATGAATTTATTTCAGTGCTGTTTTGGACACTACTTTAATACTGTCTATTAGAACAAGGAGCTGATAAGCTGCAATGTAAAGAACGTATAACTTCTCAGCCACACCTGTAGGCTTCTCGATCATTTTCTTCAAAGATCTTTGGTAGTTTAGCTCAGTTTTCCCCAAAGTATGACCCATCAGATGGATCCAGTCTGCCTAAAAGTTTTCCTAGCCCACAACCTGTTCCTGCAGCCTCTTTTCCGAGCACCCACAGGCATGAGCAAGGAGTGGGATGGTGGTGGAATTCACGGTTTTGCCAGCCTGTGACATGTTCCCTGCCTCCTTCGTTCCCTCTCTGCACACCCCTTTCATCAACACAAGACTAGATAGATGTTCCTCTATCACATGGCAAAAATGATAGCATCTCCCATTAAATTAGGGGTGTGTTTCTGGTACTAGGAGTGTACTGGCAAATGTGGCTAGATGCTGCTTGTGTACTATGGCGTCTGATAAGTTTATTTGTTTCTTCATTGTTTGATGCCTTGATGTCCTTCTCTTGTGCTACTGGTGCCTGTCAGTGTCAGCTGGTACGGTGCCTCCTTTACCTCTTAGACATAGGGCACAGTACTTACTGCTCTGCTGTTGGCAAGGTGCCTCCACATGAGAAATGTGTCTTACCGGATTTCCAAGGTAAATCTGATATGAAAATATTTGCTTGGCTGACTTCATAGAAAATAATAAATAAAAGTATTAAGTCAGATCTCTCATTTAGATTAATATTCCTGTCTGGTTCAGAGCACAAGGCTTGTCCTCCTGTTCTTCCAGCAAAGTCCTACTGTCTGCAATGCAATTCCCTACCCGTATCAGGCTTTGATTCTGCGTCTTTTTACTCAGTACCTCACTTAGGCACACTCTTAAGGTTTAAAACTTGCTTAAATGTTTTCCTTTTGATGTGTTTATTTCAGTCTGAAAGTAGGAAAATGCACATTTTTATTAGATGGCCTACTTTAAAAGAGGGCTTATTTTAAAAGAAGCTGTGACGCATTTTTCAGATAATCCTTACTCCTTTCCTAAATCTTCCTGTTTCTTGGAAAGATTCTCATTCCCTTAGTTCTGCTTACCTCTTTACTTGCAAGTTTCTGGAACAGAGGAGAACTGTGTACCGAACTGGGAAACCCAAAAGACTCCCTTTTGCAAATCACTTCTGTAAACAAGGATGGGTTCAGATGTGCATTGAAGTACTTTCCTGAATTTCATTTCGCTGGGAATTTTGTTTCAAAGGAGACTGTAAGATCTTTCCTTTATATATAAACTTTTGTTGTAATTTACTACAGCTGTTCCCATTCCATCAATAAAAGTCAAATGATAATTTTAAGGTTAAAACAGAATTGAGATTCAGTATATCTAGATCTTTTTCTCATTCTAACAAGGATTTTCTCTGTGACTGTGTTATAAATCATTTGTCAAGTATGTCTGCATCCAACACCACAGGCAACTATTGCCAGGAGTAAGAAATACCTTAGTAAATGGCAGACTTTCTTCTTATGGCCTCATTTTACCCACATGTAAAAGGCAGCTAACATATTTTCTGGAATACTGATGTGTTTAATTTGCCAGTCTCCAGGGAGAACTTTCAGACCTCCAGAAGGTACTATAGAAATGCTATAGAAATGTGGAATTATTATTTTTCAGAACAATCATCCCTGCTTTTAAAGTTGCATGGAATTTAGTAGATTTTACATAACAAATGTTCCACGTAAATCGTGTGTTAGAAAACATATTTGAGAACTTAGAAGGACTTCATGATATTTGTTGTGTTTTCCAAGCAAAATTATAGCTGATCCATTTGTTGGAATGGCTGAGCAAGCCTAAGGAACAATTATAACTTTTTCTTAAATTTTGTATCACTTTTCCTATGAGAATGGTGGAACCATGTTGAGATTTTTGAGCCCGTAAGGCCTTTTGATAGCAATTCTGATGAAGATTTCTCATAGAAAAATACACAGATGGAAAGGTTTGTTATCATCACAGTTGGATGAAAACCATCCTAGGGATCTGCAAATGGCAGTTGGCAGAAAATACACAAATTATTATTCTGATGTATTATATCCGGAAATTAATTTCTTATGAGTTATTAATTTTATAGATACTTCTTCCTCACCGTTTGTTTGTTTTAAGTTGCTTTTATGGAAGTCAAAAAATGACAAAAAAGCCTTGCTATAGGGGCTGAAATTACTGTCATCTTGAATGGAGATGGGACTTCATACTTTCTCTTATATCTTTGAACTCACTGAAAAGAAAAATGAAAGTAGAAATATTCCTTGATGGAAATAACTACTACTTTAATGATAGACACGGAATAATGTCAAAGATCATTTAATGGTGAGTTATCACTTCAGACACTTGAAATCAGTAGGAAACATTGGCAAGCTACACTGAAATCTGCTATACTGAGAGATTATTACCAACTGTGAAAAAAACATATTTTTTTCTTTCTGTCCCTAAAATATACCAAAAAATATGCAACTCTTAATGAGAAGAGATCCCAAGTCTGAAAACAGCCTCACTGGAAGAAAAAGATGACAGTGATGATGGAGGTTACATCTATAGGAGGGAGCTTTTAGGATCAGATCTTTAAGACGTGACCATCTGTTAAATACATAAAATGTGGGGAAAACAAGAAAACTGACATTTCTAACAACTGACATCATTAAAGAAATACACATCATGGCATGGAAAGCTAATGAATCCATGTTTATTATCCTCAGATGTTTATCTCAGTTCTATAAATAAATGACTCAAGTAAAAATTTTTACTTGGCCCTTTGGCTGAGGTCTGCAGCAGTATGGACAGTGTAGGCTTTACTAGGAGGCAGGACACACAAGTCTGAGCTTCCCACTGCTTCTGGGTCTGCCTCAGTCAAGCCAGCAAGAAGCGCAACACTGTCAGCACCACAGTCACTGGGTACAATACTTAGTTTGCAGAAGTCATCACAACTCTGTTCTCTTGACTATCTCCGACCATAATAATAGAGGTTCACTGAATCACAGAACCACAGAACCACAGAATGGCTGAGGTTGGAAGAGATGTCTGGAGATCATCTTGTCTAACCTCCCTGCTCAAGCAGGGCCATGTAAAGCAGGTTGCACAGGACTGTGCCCAGATGGCTTTTGAATATGGAGACTCCACAATCTCCCTGAGCAACCTGTGCAGGGCCTCAGTCACCTTCACATAAGGAGATGTTCAGCCTGCAGCTCCTATGTTTCAGTCTGTGCCCATTGACTCTGGTTCTGTCACTGGGCACCACTAAAAAGAGCCTGGCTCTATCTTCTTTACATCCTCCCTTCGGATATTTATATACATTGATGAGATTCCCCCAAGCCATCTCTTCTTTAGGCTAAACAGTCCCAGATCTCTCAGCCTTTCCTCATAGGAGAGATGCTGCAGTTCCTTTATCATTCTCGTGGCCCTTCATTGAACTCTGCAGTATCTCCATGTCTCTTTTACACTGAGGAGTCCAGAACTGGACAGAGTACTACCAGTGCTGAGTAGAGGGGAAGGATCACCTCCCTTAACCTGTTGGCAGCACTCCTCCTAATGCAGCCCAGGATACCATTAGCCTTTGCCACAATGGCACATTGTTGGCTCATGGTCCACCGGGACCCCCAGGTCCTTTTCTGTTTTCCAGCTCGTCGGCCCCCAGCATGTACTTGTGCCTGTGGTTGCTCCTCCCCAGGTGCAGGACATTTCACTTCCCCTTGTTGAACTTCAGGAGGTTCTTGTCAGCCCATTTCTCCAGCCTGTCGAGGTCTTGCTAGATGGCAACACAGCCCTCTGGAGTATCAGCCAATCCTCCCAGTTTTGTATCATCAGCAAACTTGCTGAGGGTACACTCGATGCCATTATCCAGATCATATTGAACAGTATTGTACACAGTATTAACCCCTGGGGTACACTGCTAGCTACAGGCCTCCAACAAGACTTCACAGCACAAATCTCCACCCTCTGGATCTAGCTGTAGAGACAGTTTTAAATCCATCTGACTGTCTGCTCATCCAACCCATTGGCTTCTCTGTGAAGATACTATGGGAGACTGAAGTCCAGGTAGACAGTATCAACTGCTCTACCCTCATCTACCAAGCCAGTCATTTCTTCGTAGAAGGATATCACGTTGGTCAAGCATGACGTCGCCTTTGTGAATCCATGCCTGGTTTTGCCTATGTGCTCTCCCTTTGGTCTCACCACTCTTGCAGTCCTTCCTGTACTGTTATGACAGGGAATTTTAATAATTCCTTTATTCTAAAAATGCTTACGGCCATTTACCTAACGCTCAAGCATTTTCCTAAGAAGAGACATGTTGTAGCCTGAAGAAGATCAAAGAATTAGTAAACAAGTTTGATAATTACTATTAACATTGCTGTAATTAGACAGATTTTAAGATATTAATAAACTATTAGAAAGGCATTATACTTCCATCCATATATAGAAATACTATATATTACGTTTAATTCAATATGCTCTTTATACATATAATTTTTTGCTAATGCTATGTAAATTGAATTTCCAGGAACCCTGAGAAGTCTGGGAACCCTGAAGGAAGAACGTGTACAAAGCTATCTTGAACCACACGTGGAAAACTATGCAGGTCATTTAAAGTAATCTTTCAACATTTCATTTAATAGTGTGCATTCGGCATCAGCTGAAACCCCCTGTTTCCAAATAAACCCAAATGTTCTCATTAGAATGGTGACTTTCGGACTGATGTTTGAAGTACTTGCAGTCAATTTGCCTGTTCAATCTATTCCATCTCCAAGCTAAACCTCCAATTAGAATATTCAGAGTGAGTTAATGTGATGGTTTATATTACTTTCAGAAAGGACAGCATGATATTTTTAGGACTGTGAATTGCGATTATGGGATGCCAGTCTTTCAGATTTCATTTAGACAGATTGTGCTATCTTCCGTATAATAGCTGTTTTAGAACCTAGAATTCTTCTCTCATAGGATCTGCTATCATTTCCCCATCAACAAGATGATATCTCAGTATGAATGACTATATGCAGTATATATGCAATATAATATATTACTAGAATTAACATATTATTAGTGTTGGGTACTGTGAGGTACAATGAATGTGTGCAAATTTGTTCAGGTCAGTGTCAGACCCCATGCACAGGACACTAGTGATTCCTACTTCAGGTAACTCTCCCCTACAAATTCTGTGAGGTTGACTCCAGGGTTTACAGTTGTTTTGTGTAAAAAGATGGTAACTTGAGGGCGGGTACAAAACAAAAAGAAGATACTGCGTTATTAATCAGCAACAGCAGCATAGTCTATATGTTTCCTGGTGAATGAACCAAGAATCTGTAATGTTTTGCTGGAGAAAAATGTGAACTCTATGTAGGCCAAACAGGATTATCTTCTTAATGACAGCAATTTGCATTACTTTTAATAGGATTTATTCTTAGTGGCTTGTAGCCGAGAATGAAAGAAACATCCCAGCTCATTCAGCAACATGTTCCCTAAATGAGTTCACAGGGTTATATGTAATACTGGTATTGTATAGGCACCACTGTGAAACAAGGCTGAATTCAATGGCACAATGAAGAAGAATCGTGGAGGTATTGTTTCAGTCCTTTTGAACATAAGCACACATTTTGTTCATGAAAAGAAATCCTCACATAATTTTTGCCTGAGACAAGGCAAGAAGACATATAGACTATTAAGGGTGCTCTCTTGTCAGGAACAGAGTGCAGCATCTATGGTGGGTGCGGAGAGGACGGGTTCCGCCTGGCTTCTCAGAAGCTGCTCTGTTAACCTAGGCAGTGAAGGTGAGGTGGCAATGGAAAAAGCCTCCACTATCAACATACAAAGTGCAATATAGAAAATGTGCAACTTAATAGTAACAGCTTTTCAGATGTCATTTCATGCTTGCTACGTACCCACACATAGGCTGGAGTCTTTGCATAACTTAGGCCAACGTCTTTAAGTTGTGTCAAAAAGCAGATGCTACTTATGAGCTTCGTACTGGGGATGTGTAGGCTGCATAGTAAAACAGCTAACCAGATAGCCTTAACTGCAAAACCTTGCTAATTTGTGAACTATCATCCCCTTTTACCCTTTTCTTATGTTTTATATGCTTTATGCTTATGCATTTGTAAAGATAAAGGAGATCGAGCCCAATGTTTAACACAGTATCATATGGTGTAATGTCATTACTAGCTAAAATAAATTGAAATTATGGCATTGAAGAAACTATACCAGAGAACTGAAGCTATCTGAAGGCATTTTGGTACGAGCTCCTCCAGCTGTCTCTATAATCTGACCACAAAATACTGCAAATATTGAACCATGTTAATTTGAGCAGAAATGTGATCTGCATTACGCTTACTTTTGAACAATTGAATAACTGACAAGTACTCGTTTCGAATGGATACATTTAATGGAAATAGACAGTGGTATGAAATACAAGCCTTTAAGAGGAACTAACCCTATGGCTTAAGTTACTGTAAGATGTGACTGGCAGCTGACTGACTCTGAATTCCCCAGAGGAAGTTTTATTTCTGAAGCAATCTAACAACTGTATCACTGAAGTGTAGCAATAATCAAGAATTATGTTTTCATAGATTATCTCCTGTTGTTTGATAACCCAAAAAAAAGCATCAAACGATTTCATGCCTTAATAAGAAGCTACTGAAGAAGGACTATTAAGAAATATTCAGAGATGTTACATAAATACTCTGTAGTCCCTGACTATCCTGTAGACAGTTTTATTCACTGTAAAAAAATGCTTAAGGGGACAGTCTTGAATTGCTTTCATAAAAGGTAAAAGAAAATACTATGTGAGGGAAAGCTACTGACCAGAGCTAACCTGTCAGATGTTTGGGATGTGACCCAGAATGTTGTAGACTGTGATGGCACCTGACAGAAACAAATTTTTCAAAGTTGCATAAAGAAATAATGTCAATGCTTCTTTTTCTTATTGAATCATAAGGAGGGATATAGCTTGTGGACTACAAGATGGAAAATTATTGCTTGAGTTTGTAAAAATGCCCCTTGCTTAGTTAAAACAGAAGTCCTGTTGATAAACACGACCCCTTAGCACCGCCTTTTAATTTGTCAAGAGAGAATGAGGCAAAACTATGAATGAGCATAGAAGCACTGTTACAGGAATGTGTGTGACTTTCCTGATTGAACTCTGATAAAGTAGTCAGTGCAATTCTGCAAATGAGCTGAAAAAAACCACCTTCGTATCAGTTCCAGCTAGTAATCTAAAAAAATTACTTTTTTTTTTTTTTGCATTTAGTATTTACCTCAACAATAACTTGTTTAAGTGCTTCTCAAAAGAGTACATATCTGAGCTAACAATGCTCTGAGTGACTAAAATGCATGATCAGTACTTGTATTTCACTAAACAGAAAGCCTGGCAGTTACCCTAGTCAAATTATACCAGGCAAATCAGACTATTGAAGAGGGGGAAATTCATTACACCAAGAAACTATGCCTCTGTACAGTAGATATTGTTGTAAAGGAGCCCGAGTGGACCAAGCCATGAATCACTCATCGTTCCTGCTGAAGAGCAAGAACAGCCTCTTAGAATGAGTAAGACTCTTTGAGTTGGGCTGAAAGCTAAAAATATTACCTGTATCTCAACCTTTAGATGGAGTGCCAAAAGAGCTCAGAGTACTGACTGACTTCCAAGGAAAGGGGATTTTCTTTAAAATTATCAACAGAATGTTGTAGGCTTTTATGTATGATAGTCTTGCATATATAAATGAAAAAATGTTGCTGCAAGGACTATCAGCTGTTAGCTGGCAGAGGTGGAGGCTCTCTCCCCATGGAAGTGCTATAAAGCAATAAAACAAGCCCCATCACATGGCACAGAGCACCTGCCACCATGTACGGTACGAATGTTGGTGTTGAACCCCACTTAGTAGATAAGGTCATTTTGAACTGATCTGGTACCTTTTGAGGAATAAATAACTTGCACTTTCCTAATGTACTCACAACAGCATAGACAATCCTGTAATTCCACTGGCACAGAAGCTTAACTGGCATGAAGTAAGGACCTGCATCAGAAAACATGATTCCATTTTAGTAGCAAAATCCTTTGCATGGAGTCAGCAGAAAGAAAGATGAAAGTTTGAGTTTGCAACAGAATTGTGATAAGACTGAGCTGAGTCATTACCTCTTGAAAATATTAATGTCAATCTCTAACTCGGTCTTCAGTTCACTTTAATTTCTTGTCTCCTTCAAGAACTATTTTAGCTAATGCAGTTCTCCACTGTGTGCTTTAGCTAAAACAGAGATCCGAAGAATGATGAGAAAACTCAGAGGTGAGTGATCAGCCAAATGACCTGAATGGTGGGGTTTAGAACTGCTGCTCCTCTTGGATGCCAATCATACTGGCACCGTCTCCCCATTACCACTGCTGAATGTGTACCCACAGGACAGCACACCTGCACCAGGAATCCTCTCCAATCACAGATTTTTGCCTTTGTGGACAGGTGAGGAAATAATATTTCGGTTTGACAGGACTTCTCAGCCTTGAGCTTCTGCTACAGGTCGTGTTTGTTACTCCTTGAAAATGTTTTCCCCGATTCAAACGCGGGCAGCCCTGTAAGACTGGACCAACAACACAGCCACCGACAGTAACACAAAATATGCCCAGTACAACCCCTCTGGGCTGGATTGTTTCATACAAGGCTGAACAGGGCACTTATGCACTCTGTCCTTGGGCAGGATCGAGCAGCACTGTAAATCCAGAATCATTAAGTGGCAGCAGTGCTGTCTCATAACACAGAATAGGAGAAGCAATGGTGAAAGCTGGGAGCTCCTTTGGTTTTAACTGCAGAAGCAAGTTGGGACTGGATACAGCACAAAAAGAAGAATCTAAAAGAGAGGTATGATAAGGTCTAATGCCATTTACTGTGACAGTGGCATAAAAAATGTAGGACAGAAGATATCTGTGATGTCTGTTTGTGTGTGTATTACTAAGGTTACCTCTCAAAAGCTTGCCAGTAAACAGATATTCACGTTTTCCAGAGTTGTAAGGATGCCTGTAAAAAAATCACCTGTTTCATCTTATCTGTGGAAATGGTTCATTTTTAATGGTAATATTTTAAATAATGAATCACTTTCAGAGCTGGGAATAAGCAAAGGCATTTTCCAATTGGTTATTCATTCTCTTTTATTTGCAGAGGCCATGTAGGAATTAAAATTAAATTAATCTACAGCGGCTGTCTTTTAAGACAGAAAAATGTAAACAACACATATAAAATCATTCTTCTTATGGCTTAAGAAGACATATTCCATATCAGAATAATACTAATTCTGTATTTCTGCAGCTATCTTACTTTTTTCCCTTCAGACTTTAGCTTGAGAAAAAATTAATTTGTTTTCCCAGTATGATTTGAAATTAAATATTAAGTAGTTGATTTATCAAGAAATTTAAGGTGTTGTTTCCAAACAGTCTCCTTTTTCTTGAAACAAATTTATTGCAGGAACAGAAAAATGCATATTAGTCATCAAAGGCTGTTTATAGATGAGTTTAAAGTGCTATCAACTAAATGATTCTCATCATGTAGACTAAATTCCAGACCAATAATACAGAGGAGAATTAGTAGAGGATGGATTAAATAGCCAGAGGTAACTGAAAATGAGGAAAAGTAATAATTTGCATTTGGTTTATTATATAAATCCAATATAAAGGTTTATATTTTTGAACTTGGTGTGATCCAAAGCTTACTTTCGATACTGAGGCCAAAATTTAAAAAACGACTGCTTATTTTAGATATGTATTTCATGGGAGCCAAGTCAGGTCCTGAATACGTCAGGTTTTTAAACTTGGAAATAATCCTGACTTCAATTGTTACTGTATCAGTGCAGCCTCCCAGTGTGAAGACCAAAAGCTGATTTTGTTGTGGTTTTTTTTTTTAATGGGTGAGACGTGGAAGCCATGTCTGGGCTGAGGGTGGATGTCCTCTGCACTCAAGGCCCCTCTCCCTCAATCCTTCACCTTGAGGGATCTGTGAGGCTGCTCAGCAGTTTCCCTCAGGCCTCTGCATCCAAATTTCTACCCCCTTGGCAGAGATAGCCACAGGTCCTTTTCTGAGGCTTAACACCTACCAGTGTTCTTCTAAAGGTGGAGCAAGTCTCATGGTTTCCTTCTAGACCGGCCGCTGCCTTCTGCAAAACCAGTCCACAAGTTACCGTGCTCACTCAGGAAGAAGGATGCCGAAGATTTTAGGCTCTCTTCGGCCTCAGTGATACTAGTCCCTACTTTGACCAAAGGCAAAGCTGGAGGAAACTCCTCATTCTTCTTGCTCTTTATCGATTTTACACTCAGCCAGGACTGGATGGAAAGCAAACGTCTCCTCCTCTCACCCACCTCTGACAGCCACTGTCAGGACCAGGAATCAGAGCCAGGATTCCCCCAGCTGCAGCTGTAATATTGTGTTTAGTAGTGAATTCTGCATTAAGCTTGACCTAAACCTACCTAATACAGTGGGCCTGAGAAGGACATGGACAGTTTGCATATGAGTCTTGATTGGGTAAGGGCATGAGGTAAACACAAAATTTTTCAGTCCGGGAAGCATGGCTGAAGTTTGAATATTGTGCATGGGTATGCACAATATTAGCATTGATTTGCACTGATTTATTTTTTTTTAATCATCATCATAAACACAAAAAGGTGGGTGTGGATAGATTTACTGTTGCCTAAGGAGCCAGGCGCAGCTTTGAGGGCTGTACCATCGAGATGAAGTGCTTCAGTTCCACTGAAGTCCCATGTCATGTGCCCACGTGCGTTGTGGGTCTAAGCATTAGCACCTTCCCGAGTCCCACAGGACGTCTGTGCCAGTTTTGTGAGTGTGTGTTCAGCGGGGTGTTGAACCTGGCTCTGCGCCTTAGACTAACACTCCCCGAAATGCACATACCTCTGCTTTAATTCGGTGTTCAGCAGTCACTTGTTAAAACATCAGGATTCCCAGATCTTGGCTACTGCCTTTTGTACCGAGCAAAAAGCTACATTACCTGTACAGTACTGTTGTAAATTTATAGCTTGCAGAGCTTGTTGAAATCCTTTGGGATAAAAGGTCCTCTGTAAATGCAGGTATTTTATTAGTACGCAAAGGAAAATATATTGAAGTACTAAGTAAATATCTGCAGGGTGCTAAGCAAAGGTTAACTGTCACTGCCAGTCAAACTAGGACAGTGACAAATGGCCTGAAAGAGATACTCTAAGGGCAGCAGCAGATGCTTTAAAGCTGGATGAAGCACTGACAACAGACACCTGAACCCTTTTGTTTTATAGGGTCTTTCTTACGTATTGGAATGAAGCCACCAAGAGGGTGATATGCTTATTTGTCCCTAGGAATCCTGATGGCAAAAGAACATCAAATATTTACAACAAAACAGTTTGTACTAATGGCCGGAGAAGAGGAGCCAATGGCCTATATGCAAAAGAGAACCCATTAAGGATTTTTGGGACTGTGGGAGTGTTTGCCAGCAGAGGTAAAGCTGAGAACTGTGAGAGTTTTGTAGACTGCAAATGACAGTGATTTTGCCATCTAATGTCTCTATTCAAAAATGTATTGGTTCTAAGTAAATTAGATAAGGACACAGCATCTAGTATTGTGACGTGTTCCTGTGGAGGCCAAACCTCTCTCATCAACTAAAGGCTTTGCCAGAACTGCTATTATATTTAATGAACCAGAAAATAATATAAGGCCAGGTTAATATTCTTCCAAAAAATTCTATTATAGGCCACAGCTAGGGGAAAGGACACTGTATTAGTGACACGTGGCAGGAGGTCAATTACTGTGCAAAATCATTTCACCAGGTAATATTTAGAGCTCAAAACTTCATCTGGCTTGCACTGATTGGACGGCAGCCTGCATGTGAAATGCCCCAGAAACTGCAGGGTTGGTTGCAGTTGTTACTGCATCACAAATGTTATCTTTTGCATTTTTGCCATTTCCAAGCAAACAAACAGTGATGGCTTTGCCCTTTTTGTTATAATAATGTGTTGTCCAGACCTCAACAACCCCCTCCCTAGGAACTAAGTTATTTTAATGGAGAAATTTAATTAAGATTTCCCCCCATCCTCATTTTTGCAAGCTGGTGCACTTCCGGACTTAGTGCTGAAATATTATGGAAAAATACAGTTTCCTCGGGAATAGTGACTTGACTAGACATGTGAAATATTAAATGTTTTAGGACATTTTGTTCTAATGAGATTAGAAAATAATTCTGCTGATACAAATTATTAAAGTAGGGTATGATAAACCTACAGTTCAGATAAGCACCAAGACTCTAAGATGATTATCTAATCTGACCTTCTCTGTTTCTTTTGTTCACCTGGCACTGCATAGCAGTGATAGCAATGAGGGGCTGAGTCATGGGATCCTTTCTTTAATTTAGACTGTCCTTACAAGCCTCTGCTAGTGCAGAACTACTCACTCCAACAGGGCTCCAGCATTAAGGCACTACATTCCTAACCCTCCCTGTAAACACACCAACCCATCAAAGGATTTTGGTAGAGTTGCTGTTTCATCAGCCATTCTGCTGACCTACACCAGGCTGATCTTTCAGCTAAATAAATTCTTTTTCCCCCCCGAATAGCATTAAGCAATAGCCTCAAATAAAACAGTTCCTCCAGCCTTTCTGGCTTAATAGTCTTTTCACAAATTTCTTTAAAGTGCTGCTGTGTGCTTCTCTAAATCTTGATCAATTTTTCAGCACTTATCCAGCCAAAAGATTGGTCACAGTATTATGGTGGCAGTCATATCCGTACCAAATATGCAAGTGAGACGGTCTCTTTACTCCTCTTCCACATAGCTGTGTTTAAATACCGAAGGATTTCTTTTGGCCCCTTCAGCCACACTTGTGCACTGGGACTGATGCCTGGCTGATTACCGGGACAGTAAGTCATCATCGGCGTGATTGCTCATTAGTACAGAGCTCCTGATCTTTTAAGTGGGAGCCAATAAACTGAACAGAAATGCTTATTGTTTGCTTGTTCCTGCCCAAAAACACAATCCAAATTCTATCAGTGATCTGTCAGCCTCATTGTTTACTGCTCCCTCAATCTCTGTAAACTTTCTCAATAATGATTTTTTTTTTCTTCCCGGTCACTGATAAAAACTGAAACCATCTGAGGCCAAAAACAAAACCTTAAAGACTGCAGTAAAACCTTTTCTATTTGATGAGGATTCAGACTCTACAGTTTCACGCTGTCAGTTACTTAGATTTGAATAGCTTTAATCGGTTATTTTTGCATCCTTTTTCTTAAGCAGAAAGTTGTACACGTATGTTACATCTCCAATATTGCTTTTAACAATTACATTTGTAATTTAGTCAGAAGTATTGAGGTATAGGTCAATTAAAACTTTTCTTCATTGGAATTAATCATTCATTAATCCTACCACGAATCCCATCATTGGGACTAATTATTGTCTAGGTTTTTCTAGCTGTTCTTTTATCTATCCTGATATTGATACCAGGCTAATCAGTTTGTAACTTGAGCAAACCCTTACAAGTATTCACCCAGCATAAACTCTTTTTGCAGACAGTGGTCCAAGGTTATCAGCAATGATTTTGGAGTTTATCAGGTAGGCTATAGCCTAGGACACACACATCATCAAAGAGCTATAATCACCAGGCTGTAATGCCAAATTCCTCCACGCTTGCTTTCCTTTCGGTTTCATCACTCTCACAGTGCTGCTTAAACAATGACACCACTTAAACAGATTATTCCATAGTCTCATCTTGGGGCATAGGATGAAGGAATTGAAGGTTTGAATTCACTCGAACTGAGCAGGGATTGAATTATCAGATCTCGAATCCCAGATCCCTGTTTTAAAAGAATCAGCCTTTCTTGGGCAAGGATTTTGTGCTCTGGATCTTAACAGAGCAGGAGAACCTCCCGGGACAGGAGGTCAGAAGAGCGTTTCTGTGCCCATTGTCACTTACCAGCGAGCTCTTACTCACTTTGCTCAGTTTGGGCCTTCTCGGTTGCCCTCTGGGTAGGCACCTTCTTTCTGTGAATTTGATATACTCTCTAAGGATATGGTGCCACTCCTCTGAATCAACAAGTATGAAATAGTTGCCTTATCTTTAGGCATTCCAGTGCCTAAATTATGGTCATCTCGATAGTCATTTTGGTTCTCTACTTGATATTAATGAAGTCAAGGGTAAAGAGTCATTCACTTTGCTGGCAGTGTGCCTAGATGATAGTCCACATCTTCAACTGTATATTGATTTCACTAATATTGAGGACCTATGACAAATAAGGACTTACTCTTAGCCTATTTGGGTAAATATTCAAGTAACTGTTCTTTTTCTCTAAATAATGCCATTCTATTTCTAAAGAAAAGTTGTAAATTTTTCTAAATTGAGATATTATTAATCTTTCATCTCATGTGTCACTGAAGTGTTGCATGCCCATATTTTCTAGTAAAATGAAAGTATAATTTAATAACTATACTTAAAATTGTACTTAATTTTGGTGTGTTGGGGATCTCAAGATTAAATTCAGTGGGGCCAATTCAATTAGATATACTGTAGACCTCAGTGAAGATGCCAGCTTCTGGAGAACATAGTTATTAATCACTATGAGCCACATCATGTCCTTTGAGTTAGCTAAATACATACACAGAGTCGGATCTAAACTGATATCCTTGAGGACAAGACCTTCTGCTCCTTTAATGATTAGACAATGCTATCCTTGAGAAAGCTTGACTTAAGACAAATTTGATTATCCAAACCTAGAAAGGAACACTTTAAAGATTTTGTATCTGAAGGTATTTAAAGTAGAAAAAATCTTAAAGATCTCAAGTTAAAAAGCTGGCATCCACCAAAATGTGGCTGGATGATAGAGACAATTGTATAAACAATGGGAAGAAGCAAAGTAAGTCCTGCAGTGGTTTCTGATCACTAGTTTCTACTTTGGTAATCTTATCTGGAAGAACACTCAGAAACAAAAAGTTTAAACTTTTTTCAGTGTATCTGTACACCAAATATACAATGCTGTGCATAGTGAGCATGGGAGGTGAACAGCTCTTCACCTTCGAAAGAGAAGAGCTCCCATCTAGAGTTTTAAGATTAATTATTAATGAAAAAGTAAAATAAGTAAAGTTTTGAATGCTGTATAGGAAATTCAGATTTTCTAATAAAACATTGAAGCAAAACCAAACACCTCAGATCTCTCTGATATATTTCTATTTTAGGACATGAATGAAGGGACCAATCTGCTTCATAAATTACCTTCCAAAAGCAGCCCTAATCCATGTATCCATGTACAGATACACTGATCTATGGTGCTAAATTCAGATCCTGTCTCCTACCTAACCAGAACATGTACTCCCCAAACTTTGCATTTCAACCTTATTCCAACTTGTATTCTGTGAAGAGGAAAAGGTATTTGAATTCCAGCTTCTGTGTCATAGATTTTACGAAATAAAGTTTTGGGGAAATTCACAGTTTATTAAGGGAAAACCAGCTTTTAAGAGTCTGTTTGACACACACACATGCAGATCAGCCAAGCTGACCCATGCTATCCATTTGGATCTGAAATGAAATTAAAACATGTTATTAAACTTGTTCATCTGCACTAAGGATGAAACCTGCTAATTATTATTAGCTCTATTATATACTGCAATGTTGGCATCAGTATTTCATAACTAGCCTCACAGGATAAAATGTATAATCATTTTCTTTCTTCAACTACTTGCCCAGCAGTCAACTGCCTAAGACACTTACATGAATTTAAATCTTGTAGTGCCAAGCTAGTTTTTATTCCCGGAGCAACAGAGAGAGGACAATAGAATTTACTTTGGATATCCTTTGCCATATATGTATCAGTCATGAGAACAATTATGTACATAATTAATTGTTTGCAGCTAAACAATTGTTTGTCTCACTGAGGCTGACTACTAAAACTCTTGACATTTTTACATTTTTAGTGCTCTAAATTCAGTTTATGAAATCTCTTTAGAATTTCACGTTATTTCTAGAAGCTTACTTTGCTGTGTACTTGTTATTAGCAGGATAGGAAAAAAAAAATTTGTTATGCAACGTTTCTTCCTTTCTTCATGATACATTTTGGCTTCATTCAGTGCCCCCCAAAACTATGGGGAAGCTCTCACTGGCTTAAATAGGTACCAGATCAAGCCCTGAGTGAATCGTTCCAGACTTCTGTTTCTACGATCAGATATTTACTTGCCAGGGGATCACTGCTTCCCTTTTCTTGCCATTTCTGTTTGTTGCAGTCCGTTCCCCTTAGTCTACTGGTATTCAAATAACCTTTCTTTCAACTACAGTAACACAAGTCATTTACTCCCAAGTCGTTATTTCAGTTCTTTTCAAACATTGGCAGTTACTATCCTGATAATATTGAATTGCACTATGAATTCCTCTCAGGAGGAAGAGCCCCAGGCACTGGTACAGGCTGGGGGCTGACTGACTGGAAAGCTGCTTTGCAGAAAAAGCCCTTGCGATCTTGGTGGACCCCAAATTGAACATGTACCAGCAATAAGCGCCTGTGACAAAGAAGGCCAACAGCATCCAGGGCTGCTCTAGGAGCCTTGCCATCAGTTTGAGGGATGTGATCCTTCCCTTCTACTCAGCACTGGTGAGATACATCTGGAGTGCTGGGTCCAGCACTGCACTCCCCAGTACAAAAGAGACATGGACATACTGGAGAGAGCCCAACGAAGAGCCACAAAGATAATTAAGGGTTTAGATCACCTGGCACGTGAGGAGAGGCTGAGAGAGCTGGGATTGCTTAGCTGGGATTGCTTAAGGGGGGATCTTATCAGTGTGTATAAATGCCTGATTGGGGGAGTAAAGGAGATGGAGTCAGCCTTTTCTCAGTGATAGGATGAGAGGCAATGGGCATAAACTGAAATACTGGAAATACCACTTAAAAATAAGAAAAACCTTCTTTATTGTGAGGGTGGTCAAACACTGGAACAGGTTGTCCAAACACGTTGTCCAAACAGGTTGTCCGAACAGGTTGTGGACCCTCCATCCTTGAAAGCACTCAAAATCTGACTGCATGTGGCCCTGAACAACGTCCTCTAGCTGACCCTTCTTTGAGTTGGTGTTTGGACTAGTTGATCTCCAGAGGTCCCTTCTAACCTCAGCTTTTCCATCATTCACTTTAATAGAAAAATGCTGGGTGGAGAAGGTATTGGAATGTAGTTCTTACATCCTTGAATCTAATTCTGTGCACGTGTATTACCTGCTATCAGAAATATCAGCAATGATGAGTTGTTACTGGTTATTGGTTGCATTTGCAAGATTAGACCCCTCATAAATTCGAGGAGTTCATTTCTAACAAGCCCATGCTTTCAATTAAGGGTTGAGGGTTGTTCTTTAACAGAGTTTAGTACAGGACTGCATTCTATATACACTTCACTGGTTAGACAGGTTTGATGGAAGGAGGGAATCAATAATTTAAGTTCTTTTAGAAATATGCATAAGTACATCACAGAGAATATAAAAACTTCAGGGGAAAGGTGATATTATTATTTAATGCCTTGTTGATGAGGTTTATTTTGGTAAGCTCTTGACAGCACAAGGTAACATATCATCTTTGCGTTGACACAAACACTATCAAAATGTGAAAGGATGCATAGCAGAAAAAGATCTGCATCTAAAATAGATTTTTGAAAGAGCAAATTATTTTTTTCCTTCCCAATAGCTTGTTGATTTTTCTTTGTTAGAATGCTGCCAACACCTTTAAGCAAAATTAAAAAGCATTTTTGCTATTGTATGTCATTCTTTCCAGGTCTGTTTAAAATTCTCAATTTCTTTCCGCCTTCCATTCAATGTTGAAAAATATTTGTTGGTATTTGTGATGGGGATGAATGTCTTTATATTTCCATTGCTTTTGCAGTATAGCTGCTTTCATTACTCATTGCACTGTGTGCATTGTGCTATTCATTTTTACAGTGGAGACCAAGGCCTCTTTCTATTTTTCTTCTTTATGTCCTTTGTTTGGTTTGTGATAAGTGATTCGAAAAGCTCCAGAGGGCAGTGTTGTGCTGAAAGCTTCGGTTCTCTGGGCTCTGCCTGGATACTTTTTGGGCACCAGGAGGCTGAATGTTATTTACTCGTATGCAGACTTGCTTAAATGGCTTAAATCTTAATTCCACAATGGCCTTGGATATACACATTTCATGACTGGGGTCCTTGAAACAAACAAATTAACTGTGCTTGTGCACATAATACGATCTTCAAGGTTTTTCAAATGCTGAGTTAGATGGAATCAATTAAAAAGCAAAATTAAAAATCTCAGACATCCTTAATAATGCTGTGCCGGATTCACCAACCAGGCTCAATAGGTTGGAATATTTATTTCCCTGCTTGTGTCACATGGGGGAAAAGGAGGAAAGAAATCATCCCCATGAGGGCGCAAGGCAATGCTGTTCCCCTTCTCCCTCAGGAGTTCTGCAAAGGAGCAGCAGTTTTCAGTTCCAATTAAGGCCTTGCAGGAGCACACTGAGAGAGGCTGCAGGGGAAGCATCAAATCACACACCTCCTTCAAGTGTGGCCTCCCATGCATTCCCTCTGCCTTGTCCTGCCCTTGCTGGAGTGTGCACCAGAATTGCTAGCTGGCCTGGAAAAAACAGGATCACCAGGTCCTATTGCCACTGACCTCCATGCTCCTTGAGAACTTTCTGGCTGCATTTATCTCTTTTTTTTAAGTACGTTTCACATTTTCCCCTAAACCAATGACACCTTGGCTATGTCTAAACTGATCTCCCAATACACAGAATGGCTACTAATGAATGGTTACATTCCAGAAGCCTTTCAAACCACCATACTCTCCCACTCAAGCCCATACACCTAACTGCCCATGCATTTCTTCTGCTTCTTGCCCCAAGACCCCTATGTCTCTCGTAGTCTATCCACACCACCTCTGTTCCTCGAGCATCCACACAGCTCCCAGGTACCCTGCCACCTGAAACTATAATTTCTGTCATCTGTATGTCCTCCTCTTTCACACTGAAATCCAATGTCCATCTCCTTCTTCCAGCTGCAGTTCCTCCCTTTGCCCACCCTGCAATGCCCATGGCTTATTCTTTCCTTGGTCTTCAGAGACAACTCTTGCTGCTCAGTGTGCTGCTTGGGTTAGATGCGTGAGCAATGACAACAAAGATATGAGTATCCTGACTAGTCAACCAGTTGGCTAAGGACATGCCTATGCCACCACAGCTCCTGAGTGTTGAAGCATTTGCTCACCCCCTCAGACTGCAGAAATCACCTTGTGAGCCGTGTGTGGCTTAGAGCCACGGCTTGAACTGTTTGGATGCAAGCCTGCATTCAGGAGGAGGCTTTCAAGAGCTGGCAAGCCACCTTTTTTAAACATGCCCTTCAAGCAGTAGCAATGGGACAGGCATAACGATAGCACGGCTTGAACCCACCACAGGTATCCCACAATACCAGTCTGTTTGAATTCTTTGCCAGATGTTATGTGTAGGAAGGTACTATGGGATGGTCATTGTGAGCGGAAGCAATGATGACCTATGATGGACAGAACAAGGGCCATGGAGCATTTTGCACTTTAGGTTGCTCTTGAGCCTCCACACCACTGAACAATAAAGATAGACGAAAGATCAGATGCTGCAAATGTTTATAGATTTAAGCAGTCCTGACAGGGTAAACCTAAGTTTTCACTTGGGAATGAACTCTGCCCTCCTACAATGAGACACTTGGAAGGAAACACAGGGGCATCAAACGGAGCTAGCTCAGGAGATGAATTTGTATTTGCTGAATTTTTGTTGAATAAGGACAAATATGGTTGAGTTCTGCAGTTATTGCCCTCGAAGAACACAATGTCTCAAGGATGTAGCAACTGGAAAAGGAGAAAAGAAAAAAATGACAAAGAGTGGGGCAGTACTTGTGCAGAGGAAATGGTAATAGGACAATTGCCATAGAAATACCTAATACCTATACCTCCATAGCAAAACGCTACAAGTCTGCATTTACATTCTTCACATGAGTGCTGACAGAAATGTCTGTCCTATGGAACTACTAAATTCCATGTGGATTTTGACGATCTACCATTTGCATCCACACTGGTGACATGGGGGTCCCACGGGTATCCACAAGAGCCTCACTAGCAGGAACAGCTATTCACAGGCTGTTCAGAAGTGCCCACAAGTGAAGCAGGTTTTCAACATGCTCATGAGTCTGTGAGAAATACATCACTCTTTAAACTGCTCATACAGCAGAGGGAGGCTTTGCTATTAGCTCTCTTGATAAACATATCCCCAGATTCGTGACTTGAAGACAGTGATGTACTCCATGCCGAGAAAAGGGAGTGGAAAAGAAAATATTGCCATCTGCTTGTGTAGAAGTTTAAATTCATGCACCAGCTCTCCTGCACAGATAAAGAATGAGTCTTCCCTTTTTGCTACATTCAGTCTTGAGAGTGAGGCAGTGTTCTTACGAAGAGACCTGAAGAAGGACTGAAAGGGTGTTCACCATCAAGCCTCAGGCTCTTATTTAGGTGCCTACATTGAAAGTCTCCAGAATTCAGAGAACCTCACTCCAAACCTATGAAACAAACCACCAATCTGTTTGCTGAAGCTCCGTTAACAGTCAAAGGAACCTACGTTGCTCATACAGAGCCCCAGGGGACACACCTAGCCTCCACGGAGCTACTATTCCCATAGGGTCATTACGTATCACCTGGGTTTTGCAGGTTTGGGTTCTAACATTGTATTGGTATGATCAGGCTTCAAATATTAAGGTGTTAAAATAACATTGCGAAAATCCATCTAGCTGATGACAGCATTGCTGCCTGACAGAAGTAAAGATTTTTTTAAAAATCAGGTATCAATACTTGTTTTTATTTATAATATTTTGTGCTAACCCAGTTATGGAATTGCCCAGACAACTGTGACTTAATCATGTGTAACTGCCAGCTTGCATTTTTGCAGGCACATCTACCCTGACAAAGGCTTTTAATATTTAAAATCATGCAGATTATCTATTCAGCCCTCAGAAAACTCATTGTGATGAATTCAGTATCTCAGTTTCAGGCACTTCAACTGCTGACACCTTTCTTCAGGCTACAGAGAGACTTTATTAATTGTACAAAAAATCCTGTGCAAATATTTTAAAAATATTTAGTACTCAGTAAAATATTTTTTTTTATTTGAGTATGTTACCATCTATCAATATTGTCATGAGTCTCTAGATCTCAGAAGTGTTTTTCTACTCTCCTTTTAAAAAGCATTTTTATTCTAAGAGCTTCTGTTTATGCAAATTTATCAGTCATGTCTACTCAGAAATGCTTATATCATATCTGAGGTCAGGAATTCAGCTGTATTTAAATTATATGCCAGATGGATGGGCAATGCATACATTTCAGTTCTTTGACAACTTAATGAACATATCTTTTGGCAAGATGAGGTTATCTGAACACCCCAATTCATCTGTCACAGTTGTCTCCAAACTTTCAGGCTGCAGCCTACTGTCAGCAATGAAAGCTGACCACCACACTGTCTCATCAACCTTTAACTGAAAAAACTCTAACAATTATTTGCTTGCCTAAGGCAGTTGTTGGCATCTTACCATGGTATTGTCAATTACAGGGGGTAAATCCTGATTTATAATGAGTTTCAGAAATCTAGAAACATCACATAATTAAGTCTCTCATCCTCCAAGTTATATTATTAGCTATTTTATTCAACTGGCAAACTATGCAGAAAAAAAGTTTTCAACCCATATTTTCAAGCTGACCAGTAATCTGGTTACCTTAATTTTGGAAGATTATCCGGAAACACTGTTGCCCCTAATCTTAAAGAGTGGTCAGGAAATCGAACTTTTCTTCACAGAGTATTTTCAGTATCTCAGGAAGGAAAAGTCTGGGAAGTGGAAGTTGAAGTTCCCTGCAGAAGGCCAAGACTTGACAAAACAAGTTAAACAGAACATTTTTGATCTGTTTTACCACCTATGCACCTACCACATTCACATAATCTATACCTATGGGTGCTGCATTCCCTTGGAAACTGATTTACTAGTTTTGTAAACTGGGAACCCAAAACGTCCTTGGATTGCTTCAAATTAGTGGATAGCTGAAAAGTTGGCCTATACGAATCACCCAAGGTCACTCATGCAATGATGTTAGTGGCAAAGCTGCAATGAGAACCTGGAAGTTACTGGCTTTCATCCTAATGGTCACTTCACCAGACCAAGATCCCACCATTATGGGAGATAATAAAACACTGCAGTGCTCTCAAATTGCACAGAAACTGCACTTTCACTGTTCTGAAAAGCTATCATTCAGCCTGAAAGTTATCAAAATTGCTGGGCCAACATACTCTAAATACATAGTGTCACTTACGAAGAACATGTAGTTTTTTTAAGTAGAGTAACATTACAAAAAGAGCAAGAAAAAGAATATGGAAGTAGAACAGAAAATCCTGTTAAAATGTTAAAAAGGAAAGAATGGTAAATAATGGATACTATTCAGTCTTTCTTCAAGCTCCTACTGAACTCCTATGTAATACTGGCTACAAGACACCAAGAGCACTGAGACGACAGTTGCCCAGACCTCACTAATGTTGGAATCCCTTGGCATCGCTCCCTTTTGCCATGGGTTAGCACAATGTTATTGAGAAGCAGAACCGCTACTAGACCACAGCAACCTGTTCCTGTCTGGGCAACCCTCGCTGTTGGCTCTTGCCATCCTCCTCCAACACAGCTGCTCTTCGCTTCTTTGTCCCTCCCCTTCCCTGACTGATGTAATTCCCTTTTCTTGTTATTGTCATCCTTTCCATCTTTCCCAGAGTCCTCCATCTCTTGGCATCTCAAATCCACATCTCCTCACTTTTCTCCATGGACAGTTATCCAAATTTGGTGTTTCTGCCGGCCTTTCCTTCAGCTATCCTCACCTCCCACCACCCTTTCCAATATCCAGTCCTATCTCTCAACCACTCCTTTGCTGGTTTCATCACCTTCTTCTGTCCTCTGGCTCCTCCCATAACAATTCAGGCATTATGCAGTGTCTTCCTTAATTTAAAAAAAAAAAAGGGGGGGGGGGGGAGGGCAGGGGCAATTCCCGTATCCGACTTATTCCAGCAACTATTCTGCCATCTTATTCTATATCTCCTTTTGAAGCTCACTGACTGCAATCACTACCTGGAGTCAATCTCCTTGGCTTTCACCAATTGTTTTCATTGAACCTTACTTTCAACATGACCTCTAATGACCTCTTTCTACCTAATGCTGTGAATCAGTAGTTATTTTCTGTTCCTCCTTCAGCTTTGATGTGACTTCGTCCTGCTCTTCTTGGCCTATCATCTTTCCTTCTTTATCAAGAGGTTCCAATCTGCTCATGTTGACAGGCTATCACTGACAATTATCACTGACAATTAGATTTTCAGGAAACAGCCTTTGTACTTTCTACCAAGCTGCTCTTCTGAGAATCCATCCCCTTGTTATTTTTCAATTCTTTTCAAACTTTCCTTTTGAATCATCTCTCTCCCTCTCAAAAAAAAAAAAAAAAAAAAAAAAGCCTGAATACGCTGGGATCTCCTTGCCCATCATGCTTGGCAACACTATCTCACAATTTCCTTGGAATCCCACTTGTCTGTACCCATCCTGTGTCACCTTTTAATTGTTTGCTTTTAGACAGAGGCTGCTTTTTCACAGAACCTAATACAAAGGGATACTTGTCTATAAAGAGGCTACTAAGCAACATGATTATATAAATACAAATTAAAACAGGAGTTCAGATTTCATTGCTGCAAGCATAATATGAATACTTTGACATAACGAAAACAGAAATAAAATGCTTAAGAATGCGAACTCGGCTTTAAAAACTCATTTCTTAGATTCGTTGGGCATACATGAGCGTAATGTATATATCCATTGCATGGCATACATCCATTGTCTCTATAAGTTAAGGTTGAATCCTGCCTTCACTGATAGCAATAGACTTTTTATTACTGATTTCAGTATGGTCAAGGCTTTTCCATCTGAGTCTTATCATATGTACTTTTTCAATATTTGCAAAGAAGTAGCCAGATAGAATATATATAACAATAACATTTCGTAGTTATATTCAGTGACTAGAAATGATCTTGACAGCTTGGTTTCTAATTCTGTATTAGGTTTGAACGCTAAGTCTGACAGTACCCAGGTACCAAAGCCAATGTTTAATGGATCACATATATGACTTAAGAAAACATTGCTTGTTTTTTTTGTCATAGATAGTTTTACGCAGTCTCTTCTGAACTTTAAATGAATAAATTATTTAGCAGCCAGCACTTGTCCTTAGATAGCATAACTTAGATGTCAATACCACCCAAAGCATCCACGTTTGCCAAACCTGTCTTGCATGAAATGGAATGAGGATATTTGCATAAGGAAAATGTCAAAGCAGGAAATTAACCCCTTCAGGGGTTTCATATAATGAAATATTGCAGTAGTTGTTATTGTATCAGCATTTACTTAACTGATACCAAAGGACCATAATATTCCCACCAATACTGCATTTACCAGTTAGACTGGTGGTTCTCCTGGCTGGGAGGGGGCAATGGGCTTTTCTGTGATACTGCCTTTAAATTATTATGCTAAGAAGAAAATTTAACATGAACTTTTAATACAAAAGATACAAAATTGAATTGTTTTCTCCAATAGACAAGAATACAACAAATCTTAGCTTTTGTGACAATGCGCCTCTTAGAGGAAGGTCATCTATATAGAAGAGTCTCCACAAACAATGGTGTCTGTCTTGCTGGAGATTTACATTGGAGAGACTGAATGGTGACTGGGGCAGACCATTGGAGCCCGTTATGTGTGTATATGCTAACCACGCTGAAATACAAGAGTCTCTGAGACATACGGTAAAACTTCCATTTTACCACACCCGTTTCCATCCTTATGAAATTCCTCATACCAAGTTTGGGCTGAAGAGGATTTGCTCAACCCCTTCATTCCCTTTACATGCACCTGTTAAGAACAAAAACTACTCACAGAAAACACTGAATGAAAAAGAAGTTTGAAAAATTTGACTGTGACCAAATAATCCATCTGAAGCAAATCCTTAGGCTGCTGAGTTTAGTGAATATTTCTATCACACAAGTTGCTTGGGCCAGGATCCAGCCTACAATGTGTACCGCTTCCAGTCTGCCCCCATGTAAAGAAGTAGGGATAAGGACTCAGCTGCAGCACTGCACCCCACCTTACTGCAGATGCCCTTACCACCACTTAGGAACTTACAAAGAGGTTTACAAATTAGTCCAAACTCATTATTTACATATTAGTACAGGAAGCTATTAATAAATGTCCCTCCCTCACCTTCCTTGCATCTGATTTTATACTCACTCATCCTACTCTTAGTGTGACACTCCATGCCCTCCACCAGGGCTTAAGCTGTCCCTACTTGGTATCAACTACACTACGCTATTTTGGAGAGTTTGAGAAAAGTCTCTATATATGTGTATACGCTCCCTCTTGAAACCAAACAAAACACTGGTTTTGCACAGACTGTGACAGAGATCATATTTAACGTCCTGCTATGACATGCTCTCACTGAGAACTAGTAAAGTAAAAAACATAAACACTTACATAAATTATCAAGATCTTACAGTCTTTATTGAGACAAGTTTCCACAAAAGAGAGGGAAAATTTTCCTTGAGTAGGAATTGCAGGAATCGAGCCAAAGTTACAAGGATTACATATCAAATGGTGTGCTACTTTCTCTTTTTTTTTTTTTTTTGCTTTATGCCCATCTTGCTATAGCTATGACTAAATATGTTAATCAAAATGCTATAGAACTGTATTCATTTGTGTGTGTGTTTACTTTTCATTTACATAATCATCTTACAAAAGGAGCATTTCTCCTTTGTGCTAGATGTCTTACGATGTAATTTAAAGTTGCAGTTACTGAAATATCCTATTCTAGCAGTCCCACCACTATTAATTCTGTTGCCCAGACATTACCATAAATTATTATACAGGAGCTAAATATACATTTCCAGTCTTCATGATGTCCAAACAGTCCTGCAGTCAGAGAAATCAAATGTTCCCTGCGGTGTGCCCTAATAATCTGCATTGAGTGTTTTGGACCAAATAGGAGAAATTTCCAAAGCTTAAGGGCCTTCACAGAGAATTCAGGAAACACATAATTGTAGAGTGCCTTAATTTCAAAAATAGGATTTGTGTGTCTGTAACACAGGAAATGCTTATGGAAATGAGCAAGCACATACACTGATATATATCTCCATAATCAGTGCAAAGCTACAAACACGTTTTACTATTAAATATGTATTTTAAAGAATATACATACTTCATTAAGCATAAAATCAAATGCTTAACTGGTAATGGGTGGGATGGAATGGAGTAGCTGAGATGGCATGCATTGTACAAAAAAAAAATAATCAAGAATAAAACAGATCTTCTCAGGCACTTTTGAGGGGCCAACAATGCATGAAATACCAACCAGCTCACAAAAAAAAGTTTACCTCTGGGCTTCTGCTTCTTGTGTTACTTCTGTTTTGAGAAAACAAGCATGTATCACCTGTCTGTAGCCTATTAATGTTGTCTAGGCATTTCTTATCTCTGCTCACTGCTGAATTTCACTCGTTAGTACTCAGGATATGCACAACCAAAGTCCTACTTAAACTCAGCATGAAGTGGGTCACGGGCCCATGGTGGGCCAGTTCCACAGGAGGTGGTTTCACTATAGGACTAGAGTAGGATTTTAACTGGCTCTTAAACAGGGGTGAAAACTTTGTTGTATCCTCTGACCTGCTGCCCAGAGTAGTCATCATGTACCTCTGCCACCCTCTTAAACTATCTCAAGGACCTGATGTGCCAAGATTATTATAGTGCAAAACTTTATCTTTTTAGCAATTTCTTCAATTTGCATAAGGATGTTAGCATGTCTGAGCTTGATGGTTATAGAATGAAAATAAAATGGGTCAGGAAATGCTGTAGTTAAAGGTGACATAAGAATTGTATCTATACAACGTATATACACTGGCAAAAAGTTGGCAAGCTCATAGATTGTAACCATGCAGAAAATGCAATGCATATATGATAACCTTCTTCAGTTCAAAGATAACCTAAACTGATGTGTTTCTGGCTATTTTTCTCTCCCCTCCAACATACTTGTTTTTCAGAGTTTGCCTTTGCATTCCTAAAGTTGTAACTTTAACATTGCATAGAAATAACAGAAAGAAAGAACTGGAATCATGTGATTGGTTTTTGATGTTTTTTTCAAGTAATTATTTACATTTTTCAACCATAAACTTTGTGGGTTTATTTAAAATGTGACTACATCGTCACATATAGGTAGCATAATAATTGAAAATCAGATTTCATGCTTCGTATTTTTAACTCCACATTACAGCAGAACTTGTCTTAGCCAACCAATAAAAGGATGAAAAAAAAATACATCTTTAACTAGATGGGTCTTTAACAAAGGTGAAGTAGACTTTTCGTGAATTAGCAAAGGGATAATTTTGAATAACCTCTGGAGATAGTAAATTGACTAATACTTGGAGTAGTTTTGTTGTAGCTAAGGAGGAGTTCTTTGAAGATAAATGAATTCTGTTTTTATATCTCTTGTGCTTATTAAATATGAAGTATAGTACAAAAGCTGCGATGCAAAGAATAACTCTCTCACTGGGCTGCATCAGTCAATTCACTGTCTAAAGACATTGTTCTTCAAATGCATCAAGTACCTAAACCCACTAAGTAATGAAAATGTCAATAATTGTTTTGTTATCTAAATTTTATGAAACGTGGACAACTGCAATTATTTTACTTCAAATGGCTGAAGGTTGTTGTTACTTATTTCCTTTTTAGACTATTAAAAAAAATCTAACTTATTTACTGTGGCACTCCTTTGATCATCATATACTTATGTAATTACATAGTTCAGCTGAAAAAATACATCACAAAAACTCTTCACTGTTTATAACGAGCAGTCTTTAAAATTCACCCTTCTTTTTCCACGCTGGCCAGTTAAAGACTTTATCCATTCAAATGGACAGCTTCATAATTATTTTTTTTTCTAACTATAAAGCATGAGCTATTTTCAGCCCACTCAAGGAAAGTCATGGTGTATAGTATCAAAGACTTTGATTTGTTGCTGGCATATGCATAGCAAAATGTCATCTTGTCCTGTTTTTAATGGTCATGGCCAGAGAATGCCAGATCATTACTGACTTAGATCACTGATTTCTTCACACTCAAAATCACTTCAGTAAACAAAAGCAGAGAACATATATTGAATTTTAGTTCTGAAGAACAGTATCTCAGACTGAGCCTTCTCTTTTCTCTGAAAAGTCAATCAGATTAGTAGTGTGCACTTACACAGCTCTCAATGAATATAAACTAGAAGGAAGTTGTCTATATGATCTGCAGAATTGTACAGTCAACTCTCACTTGTCTGTGGGTGTGTAACTCAGGTTGCAGATTAGCAGTGCTATGCTAAAACAAAGCATAAAAAAAGGGAAAACACCCACCCTTTTTCTTTGAATTTCTGATCTCACTTTTTACTTCAGCTTAACTTCATTCCTCGATAAATGTAATAAACACAGGAAGTTCTTATCTAATGTGCATATGCTTTGTATTACCTGAGTTTTAGCTTTATGGGGGTTAGTCTGCTCCATTTCTATTATCAATAATTGAGAACTGACTGTGTAACTATGAAAGAGCTCAGCAACCCACAGTGTTATTCGACATTTGCTAAAAAACAATTGTTTGTCAAAATACCTCTTTAATTCACCTCAAAAATCATCAGAGTTCCCTTTTACATTATTTTTCAAACCCATGAGTAATAACAGCTTGCTGCAATACTGGACTCCTATTAATATAAGTAAAATGTTCACATGCTTGAAAGGAAAAGCAAAGACAATACCAGTGAACAAACTCAATGCACCTAAAAAGGAGATGGATACAGTGGGCTCCTCTGCCCCCACGGCCTAGAGACTGATGGAAAGCCATTTTATAATAATATTTTGTAGCTGTACAAAACCCCTTTTCTTAATTGGCTAACTGTACATTTTATTCATTTAGAGAGTCATTAGCACCGAATATGCTTTAAAAAAATCACATGCTATTGGGCAATGCAACAATAACAGTGGTTTCTTTGTGAAGGATTTGGGAGAGGGGAGGTTGTTTCCTGCTGCCCCCTCCCCATTCTCATTTTCCCCCACATAACCTAGATAGCACCTACTTCACAGCTAAAGCCAAAAGACAGAGCTACCCTGTGCGCTAGCCAAGCGCTGTGGAATGACAACCCCACGAACTACAAAGGCAGCTGGAAGGAACTCTCTCTGTCTTCAGGAAGGCAACTCAGACATGGAAAAACCTTGGGAAGCTGCTGCAGGAGCTAATCTACTGGTGAGGAGGGATGGCTGAGACACTTCTTGAGCAGAAGAAATGTAAGACTTAGTATATGAAAGATTTAATCTTGAAGAAGGATTGATGAAGAGGCTGCCAAAGGGCCAGTGGGGCAACAGAGGGCAGGAAAGCAACAAGGGCAGACAGCCTTTTCCAGGGAATCTGTTCTTCCCCTTTTTTTTTTGCCACCAGGAAAATTAAAACTACTATCTTCACATTACCCATTAGCATTAAAGACCAATGCAGATATAAAATAGTGTGATATTCTTTGCTATTCTGAAAGGAAGAGTAACCCACCAGTCCTGTACTCTAACTTGGAAATAGCTTAACTCTTGTACTAAAACGAAAACAAAAGTCTTTTCATATTGTGACACAACAGTGTACTGAATTGGAATAAACCTTCTTGCTCCTTTTAATTTATACCCTAATACATTAGGTTTGATATGCTGACTAGGATCAAAATGACATCGATGACAAAAACTGCAAGCTCTGCTGTAACTCATGTATATATATACACATAATTCTTGTAGGAATCTCTCTAAACTACTTGACATCCTGTGCCAGTGAGTTCCACTGAGTAATAACTTTGCATAAAACGTTACTTCGTATCTTGCCCTTTAATTTCACTGAACTTCCCCTTGTTCTTTTAACACTGGAGAAAGTAAAAGGAAATACTTCTGTCACAAAACTTCTTACTGGAACAATTATAAAAATTGACTTAACAAAAAGTACCTCTCCTCTGTCAGGTAGTAATACAATTGCATATTTTTCAGTTAGCCAAAGAAATTATAATCATATCAAAAGAAAAACATTTAGCAAAATATTTGCTTTCAGACTTGTTTACTGTTTATTATTTTAATTTACATCAGTTACTGCTTGCAAAACTTCCAGGGAAATAATTTTAAATTGTTCTTTTTTTTTTTCCCCACTGCATAGTAAATACAGCCTTCTTAGTATTTCAGAAGCATAGTACTATAGAAATGTTAGAGCCTGCTTCTGCTCCAAAGAAAGTTTAATGGAAAAACACCAACTGACTTTATTAGGAGTTAGGTCAGGCCCCAAATTCGCAGCTTTTGAAATTTCATAGTTGAAAATTTTCTGGCTAATCTTCAGAACTGACTACTTCTACAACTATAACACTATTTACAACTTTATTTATATGTACTTCTTTATTACAATATGTAATATCAATGTTCCTTGTAAAGGTTACTATTTTATAGAAATTAGACTGAAGTTATTGCCAATCAACCTTTTAATAAACTTAAGTGGGATAACTTTCAGAATTTTTCTCAACATACGATTCAGTTTTTATTCACTCTTGCTATCTTTGACAATTGCTTAACTACCTTAATTTCAAAGCCTTTTTGGGTGTAATAAAAAAGTCCTTTTGGTAGAAGTTTATTGGTCCCGTTTCAAATTATGTTCTGAAACATTCTTGTACTCATGAGGACTCATTATTTTAGCAATTTTTCTGTTTCAACACAGTATATAAAGCCATGCCTCTCAACCAATCAACCTCAGTATAAAAGTGTAAGTGAGGTCAAACAGATTGCTCACTAAATCTTTGATCAAGTTGTCTGATCACATATAGACACAACTCTCTGAATTGTTGCATATGTTGTATAATGTTATCATACAAATTTAAGCATTTCCATTATTGACTGCTGCTTGTGTATGTATATATTAACTTGCTGGTCATAAAACTACAACAAAGGACAAGATATATCAATACTGAATTAAGACCTCTAGTCTTGTCTCTCCAAAAATTAAGAAAAATCTGTGTTCTTTATGATCGACCAACTCATGATGTTGTGCTTCAAATATACACATTTTCCAAAATTAAACTGTGGGGTTAATGTCAAATACTGTGTTGTAACTTTAAATATAACTGACATATTAGAACAGATAGATGGGTAATTATGATAAACTACACAATAGTGCTACTGTAGATAATATCATTTATCAATCCTGTGGTCCCCATCATTCATGCATTTACAGTTTGGGAATACAGTGACTGCAAAGGATAATAATTCATAATGGCTACATTCTCAGTACTTCATGCTAGCTCACTAGACAAAATAAAAAAGGTTAATTGTATAACTGGAAAAATGTAAAATTTTATTCCAAGAAAATTAACAAGCTACACAGGTAAATTTTGGCAAATGCAACTTTATATTGAAATCCACACATCTGTATCTTAAAGAAGGAAAGACTCACAGACTCTAATGTATTTCTAAAATACTAAGAAATCATATTATATGCTTTCACAAGTTAAAACTTAAATAATTTAAAACAACCAATACACCAAAATGTGCAGAAAATATAAACAAGACTGTGCCTTCAGTAGAATAAATGCTTCACAAATTGTGCAAGATATCATACTAAGGCTGCGGTCTCCCCATGACAGCTGTCTTAAAATATAAACATACATCAACTGCCTGTGTTTCTCAGAACAAACTAGAAAGGGCGGCACACCTAGAAAAAAATCGTATCATCCCAGTGATGTGCATACTGATTTTGGGAACCATTGGAGTAAAAAGGAAAAAAGAGGACTAAGTGATCTTTCATGCACTCCCAAATGACTGACCAGAGTTATTGATTCAATTTTCCTTGCTTATTTGCTTCAATGCTAAACAAAATGGAAGATACTAGATAACCCTTTAAGGCAACATGTGTTTATTCTGTATAATTATAACTGTTCAATTATGACTGGATATTATCATTAACGTTGCCTAACAGACTGATATCTAGCTTTTTAAAAAATATAAATAAGAGTCTATTAAACTTTATACCAAATCAGCAAAAAACACAGAATACAGTTAAATGTTAGTAATTTCACTGTTAAGGAAAATGGTATTTAGAAAGAGTAATATATTTGGAAAAAAAAAAGTAAAGTCTAAATCTGAACAAAAATACTGCTTTGGAATGCTCCCCAAAACTTACTCACAAGGCAAACAGATTTGTAAGTGTGATAATCCAATAATGCATGGCACATCTTTAATCAGTTACAGTACTTGAGTCCCCAGTTTTCAGTCTTTGCAAAACAATAATTGTATGAAATGTTTTAAAGGTCTTCAGATGTCTAAAATTAGTTTTATCAACACATTAACCTCATATCAACTTAATTTATTAAGATGTCCAAATGCTAATCTTTTTGATGGTCTTATTTTATGTAGTGATATACACAGCATTTAGCACTGATACTTAGCACCTGCTACTTTCATAATCTAGATTTCAACCACATAAAGAAATTCAGGGCAGTAGTTCAGTCCTTTGTTCTTAATTACAAACCTTCAGCAGTGGTCAGCAGTAACATGTTTAGATTTAAAACAGGATTAGAGGTGAGCTATTGCAAAGACTGCAGAATGTTGCCCAAATCCTTACAACTGCTGACATCCCATTCTTGATTTTCTTCTCAAGACATGGCTACAGGCCACAATTGCTTAGCAGAGAATGGTAGTGTTTCACAAGGCTAAAGATTTACAGATGCTCCCTCATATAACACAGTAAGGTTCCCTTGGTAACCTGGATTTTCTGCAGTAAAGAAGGGTTGTGCTGAAACAGCGCCTCAGCTCCCTGTTGGAGAAAATGCAGACAAAAGGATTGATTCCAGCTTGGGCAAAACTCATCCAGACAGCGGCCGTTAGAAATCCCCCTGGTACTACAGGCCCTCTTGCAAAAACTCTCCAGTAACAGGCTACCAAATAGGGACCCCACAAGGTCAGAAAGAGGAATGTCATGATGTAGAACATTCTGCTGATTCTCTTCTCCATTTTGAACTCATCTAAAACCAGTAGCCTTCTCCTGCCTGTGGTGTTTGCGTTTTGCCTGATTCCCAACAAGGTTGGAGGTGTGGGACCCCTTCCAAATCCAGCCAGCCAATTAGCAGCTGCTTGACCACTTGCTCCAGGACCATGAAAAGTCCAGTTCTGGCTCACTGCTGCAACAAACTGGACTGGCTTCATTTTCCTGCGATCGTGAACAAAAAATATCAGCTTGAGGTAGACAAGCTGTGTGGCTAGGAGGATAAGGGCAAGGAGAAGCATAAATCCCAAGGAATCATTAGCCCTGAAGGAACGATGCTGGAAAGTGCATTGGTCTTCCTCCCTAATGAACGAGTAGGTGCCCACATCTAAAACTGGGGGGAAAGCCATGGCTACAGAGAGGGTCCACACCATACAGATCACAGCCAAACAAGTCCAGAAGGTCAGCCTTTTCGTATAAAAACGGTGGTGGGCAATAGCTAAGTATCTGGTGACGCTTATGCAGAATAACATGAAAGCAGTGTGAAAGCAGGACAAAACCCCCAAAAAGGCAATCACTTTGCAAGTAAGAGTCCCATACGTCCAAGTAGAGCCATTTTTTACAGAGGTGAAAACAAATGGGAAACAAATTGCAGATCTGAGGATATCTGAGCAGCAAAGATCCAACAGGAAGTAGTAAGGAGCTCTATGCAAGGTCTTATCTTTGACTAGCAAAATGGAGATCAGAAGGTTACCCACCACACTGACTCCTATTATGAAACCCAGTGAAGTCAGTTTCAGAAAAGCTGTTAAAGGAGAGAGATTTTGTAAAATGTTGTCAGCTGCATGGCTGTAGTTCGCCATAGATGGATGGATGATATGTATATTGCCTCAGTCAAGTCTCATGATCTATATATAAGAACAAGGAAAAAATAGATCCATACATCTTACTGAAAATGTAATCCACAAACAGAACTGATCTTGTGTCTAGTCATACAGTACATCCTCTTCGTTCTGATTTGTCATGCCATCAAAATATCTGAAAAAAAATCGAGCTATCAGTTCTTAAGTTAACAAGAAATGATGTCAGAAAGTGCTAACAAAGATGTTAATTTATGGAGAACCGAATGAAGTTGTAAATTTGAGTACTATTGTTTGTTTTTAAAAATCACGAGGCTTTTTTTTATATACTTACTGTTTAGCATGATCGATTATTGGCATTTCACTGATTTGGCTTGCTACAGTTTCAGAACTGACCGGTGCTCCTTATATTTGGTAGCTTATATGATTTTACAGTTAAAGCCTCAGAGATTTTATGAATCAAAAGATTCCCAGTTTGCAAGCCCAAGAGTTAATCACTGACATCTTTTAAAAAAATCCCCAAAGACTGCTGATATTTTGACATTACCTACATTTATTTTATGGCTACAGTATTTGTCAATGTTTTAGAGGCAGCTGCTGTGTTGATACGGATCACACCCAAAGAAACCCTGCAGAATTTATGTTTTTTAACCCAAGTCACCAAAGCACATTAATCACACTGTGTTAGTTCATGCACATTGTAAGAGAAACA
Organism: Charadrius vociferus; assembly: GCF_000708025.1. Lineage (NCBI taxonomy): Eukaryota > Metazoa > Chordata > Aves > Charadriiformes > Charadriidae > Charadrius > Charadrius vociferus. The sequence continues at coordinate 6,055,886 of NW_009647572.1, forward strand.
GTATTCATTATCCCCCTCCCTTCCTCCTATAAACCATAATTTTATCATTTAGGCTTTCAAATAAACAGGTATGCCAGACAGTTGATAGCACTATGCTTTAGGGTCTCCCCTACCCCCCTCCCTCCCCCCCCGTTTTAATGCAAATCTTTAAAGCCTCAACATAATTCATAATAAGCAACCGTCAGTGTAAATACTGAGCAAAAATAGGCAACACACCCAAGATATAATGCCCATCCTTTTGGGAGGGCTGCTTTTGGTTATGCTTAAATAAACATAAAATAAATTGATTATATTTTTTTAGCTAATTAGGGCTCCGCGATTCCCACTAATCCTCCCAATGAATCGCACCGGAATACATTTCATGCAATAAAATAAAATAAATTAAAGAACTGTCTGCTGCTGCTGGGGGTTTTTTGTTGGTTGTTTTTTTTTTTCTCCCTCCAGAGCCAGGGACAGGAGCCACAGCAGGCATCATCAGGCTCCTTCGTTATTCACTCGAAGTGTTTCCTATGCCACCTCGGGTGTACAAAGGATATTCCCACTGAATCCCAGCAAAATCCTTCCATTCTTACCGTCCACAAAAGAGCCTGATTGCTGCTGTGTAAACAGAGGCTGATCAGATCATGGCATCGTTTTAAAACCATGAAATCAGGCTCCCCCTCCCCCCC
>NW_009647572.1:6058203-6074015 GCF_000708025.1 Charadrius vociferus
CCTGGGCCGCCGCCGCAGGGGCCTCTCCCCGGCCTCCCGGCCCTGGCTGGGTGCCGCCGGGGTAAATGCAGGGGGAAAACGGGAAGGGTTCGGATAAAGCTTGCAAGAGCACGTCCCTCCGCCTTCCCCCCTCTTCAGTTTTGTATGGAAGTTTATCCGGGAGGAGCGGGAACGTAAGGAAGGGCCGGCCCCGAAAGTCATTCGTTTTGGCTGCGAAGGCAGTTGAGGAACAGCTTCTTTTGGGTCGAGAGCTTTGGATCCTGAGGAACTTCTTCCCTGGGAGCTTCCGCTCGAGTCAGAATAAATCCTCCTGGGGGATAGATTTATGGGGTTGATTCATAATGTGTGTCACATCTTTGAGACCGTTCGTAGACTACAGGCATTTTTTAAGGTCGTTGTCAAAGTTCGGGTTCTTTTTTTTTGGCACTTTCTGAGAGTCATTGGAATGGGTCGCCAAACCACAAAATTAGCTTCAGTAGCAGCCTGATCAAGCCCAAAGGTCTGCAGCCACTGGAAAATGTGGTTATTTGAAACCAAAACCGCAGCTTTTCAAGCATGTGACTTGCTTCAGATAAAATTTAGTCTTGAGCAGAAAACTCAGACAGAGCTCAGGTACCACACGATTTTTTCGTTTTTCTTTTTTTTTTTCTTTTCTGTGGATGTGATTATGATAACGTTGTGTTGGTGCTCACCTTTGGGGTTAGTTTCACTTTTAAAAATTGGCATTTTTGGTGACTATGAAAGTTACTACTTCAAGCTGCACTTTTCATGTCACAATCAGCTAAACTAAGCAAACCTCCCCAACTATCCCTTTTCTGTTGCTAAATATATATACCCACAGTGACATACACAATGACTTTTAAAGTCATTCTTAACATTAAAATGGAAGAACAAGGAATTGGCTACTAAGCCAGTAATAGCAGGCACTTTAATGGTCTGTCTAATATAGCAAAGTATTCTCCCAATGCTGTGAAAATTAAACAATTAAAATACCAGATTAAGAAGCAGATTTGTAATACGTGGTACAGGATGGCTGTAGTATGTTCATGGTCAGAATCTATTCTTAGACTCTGATTTACGATTTGCATTTAAGAGTAAACAATATGACATCATCATCATCATTGTAAAAAAGATCCAGTGCAGTAGTTTTTCACCTTTTCTGTCTGTGCTTTCTCTTAGAAAAGTTACAGAAGTATATTGCTATATAACATTTAAGAACTTGCTTTTCTTTTATACTTGTCGCAGACTGTTTAGAAGTAATCTGTGGACTTCAGAATTCATTCATTGTTCAACCACTGGTTCAGCATAAACCCATTTGTCATCGTATGTGTAATCTGAGAACCAGTGCTCTAATTTTGTTCAATGAAATGTAGACACCTATACTGAAGCGAGTGTAACTAAGTTAGTTTCCCATCATAGTCAATGGTGAGAAAAAGATGCTTTAGGGAGCAGATCGTCTCATTCTGAATCGCAAGTCCAAAATATCTCAGATGGATTGCGGTCTATCCTCTTTATTGTAGGGTAGATTTAGGCAAGAGAAAGCGTTCTTATGGAGAGATTTCTGGTGGGGTGTGACATAATGTTGTGTTAAGCTGTTGTACTGGGAGCAGGTCACATCCTCCATGGAGGGAAAGCAAACCCAGGAGTCATGGGATTGGGAATCTGGGAGTTGAAGGCAGATGTCAGTTAAAGATGGCTCCAGGAAGCATGAAGCAGGAAATGAATGTGCAACTGGAGGGGGAGGAGGAGAAGAGCTATGGAAGGACAGGTGAAGAGATCTATGCTAACTAGTTCTTCAGAACAGCTGGGCTAGACATAGCAAAGGTTCAGAAAAAAAAAAAAGGTGTGAGGCAGCCTTTGTTACAAGGTGAGCGGACTACGGGTAGCCAAGCGAAATTTCTTGTGGCTTTGCCACAAGGAGGGATCCTTAACCCTGAATAAATTGCCTGCTCCACAATGTAAGGGGGGCAATGCTAAGGGCAACAGGAAGGAGGTTTCAGAAACCCAGAGGACCTGTCAGCTGTATAAGCATCTCAGAGGAAAGAAGTGATTACTCTCAGGAAAGTATCTTCCCTGCCTTTTTTTTTTTTTTTTTTACTTAAGTATTTCAGTCTGCTTTTCCCCAAGAAGGAAGGGTAAAGAGAGGGAGTGTAAGTGAAGTGTAAACGCAAGAGCATTCATGTAGCCCATTAGAGCTAGCAGCAGATGGATTAGAGCTTTTGGTAGAAAATGAGAGAGCCAGGACTATTTCCCTGATTTTCTGATCTAGATCAAAGACATGAATCATTGCCAGTTTTGGGCAACCCCACTGCAAAGTTACGGGCAGTTAAGGTACAGAGCTCTTTCATTTTCTCCTGTTGGAGTTATATAATAATCATCACCTAGAAAGCAGCTGGTGAAGTAGTCGCTTTGTTGTTGGTGACTGAGGATCCTGTATTCCAGTTGTAATGTTTTTCAACTTAGGTACTGTTTAGGAATGACCAAGGGACTGGGTCCAGTGAGTTGGGCCCACTAGGTCCATTCCTAGATCAGGATTACCTTATTGGAGAATCCTGCTTTGATATTCTTGGTCTTTGGCATCATCTGCAGATCTGGGCAACTTATTCCCGTGAGGTGGTGTTGATGCTTGGTTGCACATAGCCAGGGTGCAAGGAAATCGGGCACTGAAGTAGGGAACAGTTGAATCCCATTGCAGAGGAACTTTGTTGGTGTGTAAGTAGCTGTTCAGGTACTTGGTACCTAATTTCTTTTGAGGCTGTGGGCCTCTGGAATCCTGTACCACAGTTGAGAGCCAGGTGAGGGTGCTGATAGGTGATTCTCATTGGTTTGAGCTTTTTGCTCAGAACAGGAGAAGTTTTTGAGAAATGTCTGACACTGAGAAATCTCACTGAGAAGTGGAGTCTGAGGTAGAGATCAGGCTAGGAGACAAGCTAGTGATGACAAGTAACAATCAGTTGAAAAGATGGGGTGAGATACTGGCCTCACCAAGGTCAGTAACAACTTTCAACAATTTCAGTGGAATGAGGATTTCAGCGTATGGCCAGAAGTTGTGAATAGCTAAAACATAAAATACTCATGTCCCTATTCTCTTGATCATTTCAGTAATTGAGATGTTTACTGGCTGTCTTGAAATTTGTATATATGCAATGTCTACCCAGTCTGCATAATGCAAACTCTGAAGCACTGTAGGATTTTGCAACATTTTTATAAAACAGGAGACATACTCTGCAAGGTGTACCCACCTCTGTGCAGAGGCCAGCACAAGATTTATGTATTGCTTAAGAGACTGTGATAGATGCTATCAAAGTACATCCTTTTCAAAGGGCTCAAGGAATTCTTCCAAGGGAAATTTCTTGCTTGTGCAGTAGATTTGTGCAACTTTAAAATAGTATTTAAGTAGGACTTATGTAATAGAGAGACCTGTGTGGGACCCCTGCACAATGAAGAATTTCACCTGCAATATATTTGGCTCCTGTGCTTTGTAAAGTATTTGCAAAGTGAAGACATTTGTTGGTAGTGTCTGGCTCCTGGGTTGGCTCTCAGCACAAGCATAAATTTCACCCCACAGTAAAAATCTTTCTAGTGGTCTCTGTGTCAGTGATGCATGTTTTCACCTATAACAAAATTGCGTTCATGTCACTATAACAATTCCTATTGATAGTAATTGCATTTTTATTTTTATTTTTTATTAATCATGGAATCATAGAATGGTTTAGGTTGGAAGTGACCTCAAAGATGATCAAGTTCCAACCCCCCTGCCTTGGGCAGAGACACCTCCCACTAGACCAGGTTGCTCAAAGCCCCATCCAGCCTCGTCTTGAACACTTCCAGGGATGGGACATCCACAACTTCCCCAGGCAACCTGTTCTGGTGCCTCACCACCCTTTAGCCGGATCCTCAGATGTTTTATAAATATTTCTCAAAAACATTTAATTAGGTATTTTAAAAAATGTTTCATAACTGCCCTTTGAAACTTAATTTTTGTTCTTAAAAGTTGATCTATGTTGCATGTTTACACAGGGATAAATGAATGTTTAAGGGCAAATACACATAAGCTTATATGCTGAACATATGAAAAAGCCTTGTTCTGCAGAGGAGAACCTCTGCTCTGTGTGACTCTAATGGGAGTGAAGCACCAATATGCTTCTGAAAATCCCATTAGATACTTACCTGTATCCTCAGGCTTCTAAACACCTTTTACTAGTTCTTTCATTAGGACTACATTTGAAAGACTGGACACATCTTTTGCATCTAGGTTTTGTAGATGCACTGTTAAATCAGTGTTGCAGTGTTAAGTTCAGTTATTTTTTGTGCAATTTAAGTAGTGTGGACATGTAGTTACTTGACTTCACTTGCATATCAGGTAGTTAGAAATGCAAATGAACTTAACTGTGGCCATGAATAATTACGAATGTTAAATTGCACTGCTAATTACTTGTGCCTGAGAAAAGATAAGCTACATTTTTAAATTGCTGGACTTCACAAATGGCCTTTTTATACATATATGATATATATAGAGAGAGAGGAAAGAGAGAGTTAGAGAGGCAAAGGAAGGTTCACATGCAGTCTTTGTTGTTTGTGCACCATATGTATGTTGTCCTGTAGTGAAGAATTACCAAATTGCTTGTTTTCACATCCAAGGTGGAGTGATAACACTTAAAAAAGATGGATCCAGTCACATCCACAGTGATGCAGATCGATGATTGAGCTCCACAGAAGAAACAAACAAAAAAAAAAGGAACTTCATAGTACCTGAAGAAGTAGTTCCAGGTAGATACCTTTGTTGAGATAATATTTTTGCGTGGTTGAGAATATTTCTCTTGTGTTGCCATCTTGGATCTGTCATAAATTGTGTATATAAGTAACTTAGTATTCAAAATTTAATCTTTGAGTAATTTGCTTAGCTTGAGTTTTGTTTGTTTTTTAAATAAAAGAGGCTAAGCACTATCTTGTATGTCTTTATAACATCTTTTAATGTGAATAATTCTGAACTTGCAGTCTTTTTAGTGGGAAGTATTGAAATTCTTATTCCATCAACAGTTTTTAGTTAATATGGGCAGCAGTTTAGAAATGCCTCAGTAGCAGAGGCATTCTCTGTCTATGGAGAGGTCCTGAGCTGCTGATCTCGGAAGGACACTTGCTGTTATTCCCTGTACTCCTGGAGAGGAGAAAGAACCTCTTGTCAGAACATCAAGAGAATGTTGACCAAGCTTACTGAAGTTCCTGCTATATCCAGTCTCTCCACTTTCTTTCTACGCCAGAAAATCTGATGGTGTTTCGGTAACTGAATGTGGAATGAGAGGAAGACGACTTTCTTCTTTCTCCATTGCAAAAAATAAAATACCATTCCTTACAAATCTCGTTGATGGGATTTGTTGAAGCATGTGCACAGACCCTGGGAATAGTCTTACAGAAGTGGTGATTCATTTATTTAATGTATTTTCATCTGCAGTTTAATTAATCCAATTAATTGTACATATTTTAGTATAAGCTACATTACAATATGTTTTTCAACTACTGTAAATACATTAAATTTACGGTTTTTTTTTTCTGTGCATGACATATGGTAATGTGAACACATCATAGTGGTACAATTCAGCAACCAAAATAGTTGAAAGGAGCGATGCTGAGCACAGTGAGAAATTCGTGACTAAAACACCTTCGGTGAAAGGCATGATTTTTTCATGAGGTTTGTCTAACCAATAGTATGAAAACAATCTGGTGAGAAACAGGTAGAGAGTCTTTCAGAATTTAGAAACTGGACTGGAAGCACGGATCCAGGGCTATGCTAATGGTTTTCTGACTCCGATGTATGGCTAAGTAGTCTTGGCCTCTTTGCCAAGTTCTCTTCGCCTCTCTTCTCTTCAACTGTTGTTCTCCTATTCTTACCTTCTGACGCTCTACCAGCCACGTTTGGGTAAAAGTGGAGCATCCCCACAGAAGAGATTTCCAGCCAATGCAAGTCAGCACCTCAGAACCACTAACACAGAAAGCTATGTCAATTTACTCCAGCAGGGGAATCTGTTACTGTGATTTTAGAAGTGTTGTCTAGTAGCTTTAAAAAATGATGATGGACAAAGGCTTGCAGATTTTCTTTTTTAAACAAAGGAAGTGTTTGGTTTCTGTTGCTTGTGCACCTCACCCCTTCTCAGATATTATGTTTGATAGTCCTTTTGTCTGTGCTATTTTAACACTTGAGTTTTCAATAAAATGCTTTCTCACAGGCTGTGTAATGCTCCTGGTTTACCTTACTGAATGGAAATTCAGGACTTGAAATCAGCTAACCACTGCTGAAGCACACAGCAGCTCTGCAGTGTCATGGTCATTAACAGTGCCAATCACAGCATTCGAGAACGCTTTTTTCCTATCACCGTTACAGACGCCAGTGGAACGCTGTGGAGCAAAATGAATGGGGTTAGTGGCATTACAGAACAGAATGCTTGCCTTGAGAGAGGAACCTGAAATTGCCTGAGAGACAAGGGAAGGATGACTTCTTCCAGCTGAGCTGCATCCAACATTTTTTATGCATCCGATATTAAGTGTAGACAGCCTCATGTCTACGCATATAACTATACCAGTTATGTAAATCCACTCCATCCCAAGCTCTTCCATAGTTTTCCAGTATGTATGGATATATGTGGGATGCTTCTCTGGCTGACTGAGGGGACTGCCAGGCTGTCAGGTATTGCTCCCATCTCTTTTTGTTCTGTTGGCTTGCTGGAGATTATTAGGATGTGGTCGGGACCTAATGAAAGGAGTGATTATGGTTCATTATTTTTCATATACTTTCTGTCATGAAGCTATATAATGACTAAGTGAATTTATGCATGTTTCCTCCCCTTCACTGTCTTTTAAACCTGGAGGCTGATTTTAGTCAAGTCAGACATATGAGCAGAGAGGTCTGAGAGGCAGGTGAGGTTCCTATATATTTTGTGAATGTAGGTGTTGGCTGCTTGTCCTAGAGTTTACCTTTTTCCCTTGCTGTTCTTTCAGGCCGGCCACCACTCCCTAGGGACCCTGGTCCATACCTGAGGTTTCAGCATACAGCACTTTGTCCACTGGTCAAAACTGGCCATGGCCTGGACTCTTCATCCCTTCCCAATTCCAGCTCTTTGTGACCAGGCTTGGCTGTGGTCAGCTGTGCAGCCAAACAGGACACTGGGTATGTCACCGTGGTTTCTGTGTCCAGGGCCAGAATGGCAAGTAGCAAGCACAGCACTGCGTTAGACCCAAAGACCGTGCTGGTTCTGTGACAGACTGCACACATGCTGTTCATTGTTCGTTATCAAACAGATCAACAGTCACAATGCTGACCTCCTCCTTGCTTCTGTTGCAGTTACTGCCCAGTTTCTTCCAGTGCTCATAGAATTATTTGTATGACTATTATTAGTGTGTGGGGATATATGTCAAATCAGTCACTTTTGTAGAGCTGAGATATATAAATACTTCCATTTTCTGCCATCTTTAAGGTTAGGTTAGAGGTGAACCATGAATGGACAGTATGTTGTAGGATTAGAGAGACTATTTGGCAGTAGCATTTTCTATTTCTAGCAATTTACTGAGAGGGGGATTTAAAAATAATAGGATAAAATAGGATAACGGTCACTGACGGCTTTCAGAGAACTTTTAGGCTGTGCTCAGGGACAAAAATTAACAGTGTCAATGTTAGAAATATTTATTTTTGCTGATGTGACTGGTTCACATCTAGGCATTAGACTTCATACTAATTTATTGTTTAAATTTGCATTTAAGATAATACAGACATGGCTCTGGATTGGTTTAAAGCTCTGCAAAGGAGATATAAATTGGTTAAAAAAAGGTATACTCCTGAATGATAGTTACTTCGAATGCTTAAGATTGAGACAATGGAGAGTCAAGTCTGCAATGTCTGAGATGGAGAGTGAACACTGGCTTTGCAAGCAGCTAGCATGAATTTATGTTCTACTAGTGAGCTTCAGGTCTTGTGATCTGGAAAGTGGCAATACTCTTGGATACTCCTATGTCAGCTCAGTTGTTACCTGTTCACTGCAACTAATTTGATATCTAGAACTTAATGCCATGGTCCCATTTTGTCAGTTTGTTGGATATTAAGTGTGAAATGTTCTCATTTATATGTAGAACAAGGAGAAGCAATTTTAAGTTTTATACTTGCAAGGATGCAGAGAACAGTCTATCTCTGGAAAAAGGTAGGTCATCTGCTAAGAAACATGACAGTTTGAATTCTGCAGATACTATCAGAACAGCAGTGCGATGGCACAGTAGGAGGAACTGCATGAATGCAGCTCTGTGATCCAACTGTAAATATGAATTTATTACTGCATTGCCTATTTCATGGAGGTATGAAAGAATGACTGTTTTATTGAAATGTCACCTACAAAACTAGTCAAGCCTGATGTTAGCAAATGGCAATATCTTTTGCTTAATTGGACTACTATTTGCATATAGTTAGGCAATGTTTGAGTATGGTATTTAAAGAAAAGGGTAAAAAACTGAGCAGGGATGGGATGTTGCTCTGTACTAGATAAGACACTCAGCTGCCAGGAGAAACACATGGGATCTGGTCCCTGCTGCCTGGGTTGTTTAGTGCTGGTTTTGCTTTGTTTTGTGATTGGCTATATAATGTCAGCCCATGGAGCTGGACCAGGACCTAAATCTTGCCATATGAAGCAGGTATCCTAAGGAGTGGCACAGGGGAGCCAGTCTCTCTTGTCCGCATCCCACCCCACCCCCTGTGCCATTGCTCTTGCATTTTTACACAGAGAGGGTCCAGGATAAACAGGAGAGCATGCTTTGCAGGATTGTACCTCTGTGTAGTCCTGAAAACTTTATTTGGAGGTGGGACACCGGACTTGAATTCCAGATCTTCTGTCTCGTGTGATGTAACTAACTACTAGGTGGTTATGGAAAAGGTGAGCTTCCTGCAGCGTTTGTGCATTCCCTGGCCTCAGCACTGCTGCTGCTGAAGCTTCCCGGAACACACCGCTCAGATCAGACTCTTGTAGGGACATTGCTGGGGGCGAGACATTGAGGTTATGCTCTGTCTCACATCTGGATCACAGAGACTCTGCACTGCACACTCTTGGGCAGTTCTGCACCTGAATGGAAAGCTTGCAACCTCAGGTCCAAAGTGTAAATGCCAACTGAAAAGTGAGCACTGATAAGTCTTGCTGTAGCTGCAGTGAGGATTTCTGGGTCCCTTTTTGGAGGGTTTATGTCCTAAATTCTGTTCAAGTCGTGTTTTAGATATTTAAATCACCTCTTAAGCTTTTGCAGTTCCTCACTACATAATTTTATTAAGCCTCAGTGAACTGATTCACTCTCCATTATTAAAGTAAAATGTGGCAATAAGAGATCTAAATACTAGTAATCTGTTTTTCCTAATCTGGGATATGCATCTGGACATAAAAGCACTCTTTTGATGAGTGCTCACAGTTCCTCACAGTACAGGACCAACAGTAGCCAAGTAAAACATACCTGTTGTGTAATTCTGTGCTGCATTGTAAATTTGGTATTAATGTAATGCTTCAAAAGCTAACAGAACATTTAGTTGATATACTGTATCTCTCTATTATGTATAATATCTCCTCATAAATATGCATGCATAACAAAACTGTGGCAATTTGAGGAATTTATGTAAAACTTATGAATTCTCTTTGATATCATGGGTCCTCAAGATATATCTGTTTCAACCTGCACGCTCTATATAGAAAACGGAGCAGTTTTTTCTTCATTTTTTCCTAACCTTTTTAGTGTATTGAATTTTCAAAGGACATTGCCACAAGGCCAGACATGGGACATAATGAAATGCTGACAATCTGAAATCAAATGGAGGACCTTCAGACAAAAAGAGCTGGCAATTGCTCAGAATGATTTAATTGCCCAAGTGGGTCAGTTACCAAAACATGGATCACATCTTGGGAAAATTTGGTGAAGCTGAAAGAGAAGTAAAAGTTAAAAAAGGGAGGGTAACTTAATGGTCATTCTGGAGTAAGACAGAAGAAATCAGAAGAAAAAAACTTGTTGCAAGAATGTAAGACGTTATTTTCTGCTGTCACAGGCAGCCAGAGGCAATAGAGAACATAGAATTAGTGGAAGTGCAAGGCTAGATGTAAATGCACTTTTGACCAGTTTAGGCAAACCTAGTTAGATAATGGAGCTGGGATAGCCTTCGGTAGATACAGTGAGAAGTTGGAGAGAGCTTAAGGTACAGTCTTAATTACAAAAGTTTCAGACTTCTGCTTCACTTGGCAGTCTTGGAATACAATTATGAACCTACTTTAACCAAAACTATTTTAAGGTGAGGTAGGTTTTCAACCCTTAAACCCTTTAACTTTTACTTAAAAATCTGCTAAACTGGGGATATGGATATTCAAGTATGGCTCCTAATGAACAGATACAGTAAGATGCCTTTCAAAACAGAAAATAATGCCAAATGCTTCTTGTTAGTCTAAAAAACCCTACATGTTAAATCATGCCTGGAGGTTTCTGAAATTGAAAAATATAAAGAAGAGCAAGAGGATGAATAATTATAAGTACTAAGAATATGCTGAGATCTCAACATTGGGCTTCCAAGTGCTAAAATGAAGAAAGAGATACAAGTCTAGTGGACTTTGACTGGGCATTATGGTTTAAGGCTTAGTGTGCTGTAATGTGAATAAAACTGCATCATATAGCAGTTTTAAGAAAGGATTTCTGAAGTGTCTCTACCAGGGGATGGTGAAAGATCTGTTCTGGTGTGTTCAGGGCGAGCATCCTAGAGGGAATTTTTTGAACCAGTGTAGTTTATGGGCTTTTATTATTTCTGTGGTAAGTGTAGAGAAACATATACTTATAAAACTCTTTACAAATGTCCCAGTTCTGTATAAGCTGCACAGAAATAGTTACTGTAAGCTGGTACAAAAATGTAAGAAACCAATCTGTCACTCATGAAGTTTATTTCCTTAGCATTTATTTCTTGAGAAACCAGAGTGCAGCTGTTGCAAACACAGGACAAAAAGAAAATGGGGTTTCAACACCAGATAACAAGAAACCAAAAGCCCAGTCCTGTAAGAGGACATGGAATTCTTACTGAGCAAATGTCTTGGCTACTACTGCATGAAAGAGAGTGTATTTAAGTATGCCTGTCACTGCCTCTTCACCCCGTTTCTATGACATTTGCTTCCCAAGGCCCGTATTTTGCACTAAATCAGGCAATTTTCATTGTCCTGAGTTAAGACAGTTGGCATTATGATATATTAAGGCAGCAGTCTAACAAGTATTATGCACAGCCAATTTCAGATTATTTTGGTAGTGTGCATAAAGTGATCACATGCTCTACATTCACTATTGGAAGGTCAGTATTCCTTTGGAAGTAGAAGGGATTTTAATTCTTAATTCCTATTAAGTCTATTGGGAGTTAAGCAGAGAAACCTCTGGCAAAACTCATGAAAGTTCAGATTTCGAGTGCTTTACATATCTATCTACAGCTATAAATTTCCTTGCTGGCCCTTCTGAAAATGAGAGCACGTAATCCTTTTTACTGGGATTTCATTGTTACTTCTGGATAGGAAAAGAAAATTTAGAAAGTGCTTCTCATTTAATACAGAGAACCTCATGTAGACTATGTGAAGGGAGTTCTTGAGGAACACTTTGACATAGACACAAATCAGATTGCTCTTATTAATGAAATGATAAAAACAACAAGGCAGAAAGGTGAGCTGATGTACATGAGATGTGTACAGTGCACATACATTAAAAGCGAGTGATGAGCCAATTTATATTAGTATGGTGTCCTTGAGAGTGGACTATCTTATGAATTTCCCTTTGCCTTAGTTGATAATCTTGGGAGGCGGGGGGGAAGGAGAAACAATGGAATCTAAGTTGAATATAAAAGTTCTGAAGTGTATTTGTGGAATGAGAGTGGGGAGAATAATTTTTCTCTAATATTTATTAAGATGTAGGTCAAATAATTTACTGGTAGCAGGCTGAGAGGAAAAAAAAAGACAGCATCTATTTTAAGAACCAATTTAGATTTTCACATAAATGGAAATCAGGAATAATTCTACTGCATTACACAGAAGTGTAAGGGCTGGTGCAAGGTCAGAATGAAGCCTCTTGTGATTTCTGTTCAAAATGAATTTAAATCAGGAGGACTGCACTGATTTCAGCAACTTCAGGCTGGTTTTCAACCAGATGAAAATTTGGCATTCAGTTATCACAGTAAATAATTCAGCTAATATTTTCCTAAGGAAAAGGACAGGGATGGAGCCTAATGTGGCTGCAGTTCCCCATGAGCACCATCTGGTGCAAGGTGCACTACTGGTCAAATGACAGGGACCCCTCCATCCTATCGACGTAGCTACTGCATCCCAACCTGTATTTTGTCTTTGACCTTGTCCTAAACTCCCACTGATGCCAATGGGAACTCCATGTGCAACACAGTCTTTTATTCAGGCTGTCAAATCTTAATATTTTCAAAATGTGGACTTGGTCAGGAGTTGAGATAATTTGCATTTGGGGCTCTGCACTGAAGCACTTGAATTCCATTTGGAGTATAATACGAGCTCCATAAGCCCATCTCTAAAAATCCCACTCTGAAAAGAGGATTACTGTACATATGCTGTATTTGCTCCCTTTTTTCCATAACCTTTTAATGCCTCAGGGATTGAGTTTCACTAGACGCAGTGGGAGAATCCTGGTACATCTGGTTTCCCTGTGGTCTTACATGATGACTGAACAGCCTCACAGCTTTTGCGGTCAGGATCCCTATGGGCTCACACTGTGATTAGATTTGTTCACCACAAATATATCCTTGTTTGCCATAAAGATACGAGTGAATTGAGCTGCTGTTTATGCATCCCATTTACAACTAGGATTTCATAGAATCATACAGTAAATTAGGTTGGAAAGGACCTCTGGAGGTCGCCTCGTACATTTCCTGGCTTGATCTCTTCCCAAAGATTTTTTTTTTCCCCTTTTGTGGATGGACAGTTTAGAAATATCCTTTCAGCTGACAGAGTAACCTCTGCTTTCCTACTCTCAGTGCAAGCACACACCCCAGCCCACGCATGTTCCGTATTTTAAAAGATTATATACAGGGTTTTTAAAAACAAAGTGAAACACACAATACTAAATTTTGAAATGTGAAATCTGCCATGGAAGAAGGTTAAAGATGTATAAGCCACAGAGCTATTCCTGATCACCTGTCTGGCTTTTGTCACAGCTGGAGACGGCTCCAGGGAGCGAGAGGGTAGCAGTGGCCTGAGCATGCATTTGGCACCTGGGGACACCCAGCTGTCTCTTACTTCCCAGGTAGAATTTAAGGTTATCCAGCATCCCTTGCATCAAGACAGCCTGCTGCCATAACGCTGGCCTGGGAGATGGTTGTGGCAAAGTTGCATGGCCTTCAAAAGACACAGTTTGGTCACCCCTTTAGGAGAGGTTGATTTAATTTTAGGACAATAAAATTTTTTGAGCTGACTTCACTGAGATTTTCATCAGGGCCATAATTATTACTAAATAACACTGACTTGTTCTTGGAAAAGCACTTTTTGCCTTTTTAAAATGTATAATAGTTTCTGGGATTTATGTTTTCTTTCTGCAAACACAATAGAATGAAAAACATGACTGTGTGACATTTATTGCTGAATACTGGTTTCTTATCGGCAACTGCTCCAGATATACGATCAACATCTTTAATTTTTATGAAGAGATGAGAAGTGGCTCAGGTAAGATCCATTGCCATATTACTTTTTATGAAAATGACTTTTTTTTTTTCTTTTAGTAGATATAGACTATAGTCTGTAGACTCTATAGATGCTATGCTGTCTCCAAATCATAGAATCATAGAATCATAAAATCATAGAGTCGTAGAATAGTTTGGGTTGGAAGAGACCTTTAAAGGTCATCTAGTCCAACCCCCTGCAATAAGCAGGGACACCTTCAACTAGATGAAGGTGCTCAGAGTCCTGTCCAACCTGACCTTGAATGTTCCCAGGGATGGCGCATCACCACCTCTCTGGGCAACCTGTGCCAGTGTTTCACCACCCTCATTGTAAAAAATGTCTTCCTTATATCTAGTGTAAATCTACCCTCTTTTAGTTTAAAGCCATTACCTCTTGTCCTATCACAACAGGCCCTGCTAAAAAGTTTGTCCCCATTTTTCTTATAAGACCCCTTTAAGTGTTGAAAGGCCGCAATAAGGTCTTCCCACAGCCTTCTCTTCTCCAGGCTGAACAACCCCAACTCTCTCCGCCTGTCCTCATAGGAGAGGAGCTTCATCACACTGATCATTTTTGTGGCCCTGCTCTGGACCTGCTCCAACAAATCCATGTCTTTCCTGTGCCGAGGGCTCCAGAACTGGACACAGTACTCCAGGTGGGGTGCCAATCTAAGATAGACTTTTGGAAGTTCACCACAAATGACCTTTCTGAAAAGATCAAACTTTAAAAAGGCATAATCATTCCTTTAGAGGAAAATGTGCTTTCATGGAAAAATGAGTCAACATGGCTTGTGCTTATACTCCAGATTGTTTGAATAGATTCAAATAAAGTTTAAAACTGCTACCATGTGACTTATGAACAATCATAGTAGGTTAAAGTTTGAGAAGTAAGTGCAGGTATTGACCATGTAATTTCTATAGCCATCTGAGTTCAGAAAAAGGTTGGCAGAAAATGTCCTTGAGCAGTTCTTGAATTAATTGAAAGCATTCTTCTGTCACAGGTAATTCATGAAATGCAAAGTGAACATATTTCGATAAAAGTAACCATTTTCTTCACTTTAATTTTGCCAAGATTAAGACTGGTCACGTTTTAGGACTGCTGCTTTTCTGCGAGAGGGTAGAGAAGTTGGACATGCAGTTGTATAATTTATTAGTAGTATCACTGGAATGTGTGCAAAGAGCTGCACAAACAGAAGAACAGAAGAACAAGACAAACCCTTCTCTAGTGAGCTTTATGGAACTGTGTTGCTCTGCAGCATTTTGACTCCATTCAGGAAGCGAAAGTAATTTTTGTGCTTTTATACTTGCAAAGTGGAGAATAGCAGTATGAAGATGTGTGCAAACATTTTAGTGTCTTGAATGAACAGCAGCTAGGAAAGCTGCTGGTAGTGTTGGTCCCAGTTAAAATTTCTAAGACAAAAACTAACGAGGAGGAATACAGCCAATATAGGAAGGCTCAGGCAGAACACACACTTTAACCCAACCCAGCAGCAAGCTCTTCTTTTCTATGGTAGCGTGTCTGGGGACACAGTTCTTTCTTCCCTGCCTCTAATGGTTGCAACTCCTACGTCTGCTGGAGGCAACTCCACTTTCAGGCCTTCACTTACACTGAGAACTTATATGGGTCCCTTCGCTTAGCGCTCTAAAGGGTTGTTTTGTTTTTCTCATGAAAATCTCTGTGCTGGCCTGATCAGATGAATGATCCAGAAACAAAAGGCGAAACTGACTGTCTCATGTGCCTGCACCTCAGTGCGACAGAGCCTCCCATGTATTTTCAGATTTCATTATGGTCAAACTGAACTGAGGAGACCAGTACAACATTTGGAAATGTGTTTAATATCAATATTATTTTTTTTGCTCTTTTATTTTTAGTTCAATATGGATGTGCTTTTATGGAATTTACCATACCATAACTTGGTATGTAAATTCCAGCTTGTTTGCTGGAAAGCTTGCTTTCTGAATATTGGACAGGTAGTATTTAGGTGCTACTGTGTATTCCCGTGAACTGAAAATCTTCCTCATTTCAAAACTGGCTACATTTTTTAACGATTTAACTTAGCAGTGTGGTTTTGTCAGTTAGTATCTAATATATTAAAAACTTGTCCCTTAAAAC
>NW_009647572.1:6074028-6079160 GCF_000708025.1 Charadrius vociferus
AGGAATTAAGTGGTTTGGGTCCTGTGCATCTTTAGTGACATCAAATCTCACCCGATAAGTTTTTCTGCATTTGGTTCTGAATTAGTGGTCTTATTTTGCTGATCTGGTCAACAACCCACACTTTCTGTTGACTTCAGATCATTTACTAACAATTTGTTCCAGTGTAAACTGGGAGGACAAGCAGATCCAAGCCCTCCGTTCCACCACGCCTAACAATCTCCTGTCATTACATCAGTTTAGATCTGCCAAACCTTTCCTCAGATGTAGAAGTGAATGGAAAGGTTACTTTTGTAGTATAATAATTAAGACCATTTACCATGGTAACAGAGCTATTATGGTGCGTCCATTTAGTCATGTTTTATCTTATTATGAATGGTGAACTCAACTCCTTACTCCCTTCTCACAAAGCGTATGTAAACAGCTTTGTGCGAAGAGGAACCAGAGCTTCAGATTGCACCAAGGCAGTACACGGAGTCTCTGGGCCAGTCCAGGGACAGCTCCGGTGGCAGGGACATGGCAGCTGAGAACCACAAGCACAATATGCTCCAGAAATCTCAGTGAGCATCCTGGAGATACCACCTACATCCCCTGACACCACCACACGTCACTGACTCTCCTTCCACTTGTCCCACTCATCAAAGGATACGATAGGCATGCAGACATTAATACCTGTAAGCATAAAAGGGTTCTCAGATGGAAGATGCCATAGAATTTCCAAGTCTCACGATAGTATTAAAGCAGCATCACCAGCAGCAGCAGGTTTTATATGAGTGGGAGAAGGGTTGACAGCAGCAGTTTATCAGTTTTAATGCACCCAGAGAGGGAAATCCACGAGTAAATCGGTGAAGTGTTCATATTCCAGTCCCAAGTACTGCTACACCCAGCAGAACGGTAACGCCTAGCTGGTGTGCAGCACTTGAAAATACTTTGCCATGAGGAGCAAAGGACTTCTCCAGTCACAAAGCGACCATATGCTGACTGATAAATGTTCGTAGGATGGCTGGTTTTGAGCTACACCATTATTAAAGCAGATGGAAACCACAGAAGTCAAAAGCTACTCATTCCTGACTTGCAGCTTTCTTGCATGAATCAGAGGGTAGGTTGTGTTTCTTAAGAGGTGGGCATTGCCAGGCTGGTTTTGCTTTCTGCTCTGAAGATGGCCACTAACAGTATCAGTTTTGTGCAGTAAGCTGAAGTCCCAAAAGAGCTAGAACCCTGTTTTCATAAAATGCTGGGATAAAACAAGCTCTTCTGAAGGCTTAAAAAAAAAAAAAAAAAAAAAAAAAGAATCACAAAAAAACCCAAAAAACAAAACCCCAAACCTCTCAGTCTACTACAACACAAAACCTCTTTGCCTTTTGGGTCTTCAGCTAGAAAACTGACATAAATGGCTTTTCTGGTATAAAGGCAACTACTTAATAGTATGTTGAAAATTCATAGTCAGAAGAAAAAAATAAATGCTTCAAGTTTCCCTTGTACCAGAGAAACGGGCTTCTTCACAACTGCAAGCTGCCAGTTTGAAAGTAAAGGGACCAGCCCTTTTGAAGTGCTCTGAAGCAACCGATATTGAAACACGGTAATTTTTACATATACAAGTAATAGGATCAAGATAAGTATACTTACTGTACAAAAGTTCAACTGAAAACATGTCTTACCCCAAATTAGTTTATGAAGTCACCTCACATAAGTATATAAGAAAATAATATTTAATATAAGGAATTTCAGCAGTTTCAGTCATTTCTGTCATCCCTATTTAGTTCATAAGAACTACTTCATCAAACTGATGACAAATCATATGTGAAAGTTTATTAAGACAGAAGAAAAATAGGGGTATCCAATTTTACACTCCAGTCATTGACAAACGCAAGTCTTTTAACAACGAAGTTTCTGTCAGAATCCAGGAAACACCATTACACTGTGCAAACACCTTTCAATGAAGCACATACAGCTTCAGGCAAAAAAACCACTTCCGCATATCCCTATCGCCTGATGCTAATTACTCTGCTAAAATCTTGCTCTCCTGCAGAGAGAGAATTGTTGCACAATTCTGTGAAACTACTGCCAGGGATCTTTTCCAAAGTGAAGATAAAGGAGTCTGTGAAAAACTGCTTGTGGCAACATTTACCCTAGTGAAAGAGCAATATTTAATTTCTGCTGAGAAATTGACAAACCACTTGAATTTTGGGAAATACAAAGTCAACTGAGGGGTTTTTGTTTGCTTCTTTGTTTAAAAGGGTAATGGTTTGGCCAAACTGGAGCATGGAAGATCCCACTTGATGTGTGCTTCCATTCACCCAGTTGAATAATCACATACAGGACCATCTACCTGCCGTCACAGGTGATACTACTGTCTGAAGCTCTTCTTCGGGCTGTAAATTTCATTTGTGCACCATGTCGCTTTCTGACTTTTGAAAGCCACGAAAAGGGTTCAAGAAGAGCTACCTGACAAGACTTAGATCTCATCAGAGTAACTTTGTGACCATTATTATTCCTGTAACTTGAGAGCAGAAATCTACATTCTTGTGGCTTGCTGGGTTGAGTCCTACAGTTTCAACCCCACACAATTTTGGAAGCTTTTGGTTTACCTTTCTCTCTTTATCAAACATGAGAAAGGGACATAAATTGCACAACTGAAATAGCCAGGGCTTCTGTCTCTTCAGAGGTTGGAGAGAGAAGTCAAACCAGCCACAAATGGCATATAGAATACAGAAATCTTAGAATTTGGAGAACATGATCTGCCCACCCGATTACTTATATACGACCTGGCTGAGACCTTCTCTAGTCATTGCTTTGTGCTCTACTGAACAGAGACACTTACAGGGGAAGGGGAGGAACAGTATCAAAATACATATAGCTCTGCATCCCATTTAATCTTCTTCCCCAGCTCTGAAAGATAAAAGCCAAGATTTCTAGCAAAAGTGGCAGTGTCCACAGCACAAGATCAGAAGGAAATTCTGTGAACTGTGGAGAGTTCACCATCCTATGCTCCTTATTCTGCTGCTGTTACAGATTGTGCTCCTTGTCTCAAGCGGACAACTAGAACACCCTAGCAAGCCAGAGGGACCTGTGGTAAACATTCTTGGCTGTGCCATTTCACCTTTGGTACTTAAAGAAAGAAACAGGTCCTAGATATGCTACTGAATAGAGTCTTTCAACCATATACCATACAATCCGACTGAGCATGAATAGAATAAGACTATTTACATCTCCCATTTTGCATCAGGATTTTTTACTTTGGTTTTGGTCCTAACCTTTTGTGGAAGTCATATGCATCAATTAGGTAAGAAGCCTAAATGTTTAGCTAGCAACATAACTTTATCGTGAGGAAGACACTTGAGAACAATGGACCTGTTGACTAAACCCAGGATTTTAACAAAACACGTTCTTTCCATATTGCAAAAGAAATGTGCACAACTGTCTTGTTATAATTCTAATAACTCCCTAATGCAGAAATACTACATGTAATTCCTCATAATAAGACATAAGGTTTTGGGGAAAAAAATATAAAGACCACATGAAATAAGACTTCAACCTGGTGTGCCTAAAGGAAAGCTGAGTACAAAAAAAACCCCAAGAGACACAAAATAGATCCTTAATCTCATTTACATAGCATGTACTTTTCTGTGAAATACACGTTAAAGAAAAATAGTGGTCTCATTCTTAAGTGTATCTACTTGGTAACAAGAACACAGGCTACAGGAGACGCACATTCTAAAATAAAAATACATAAGAAAAAAACGTTTTCTGTGTTTTCTTAGTTCTCTGAAGTCTCATCCCTGTGACAGCAGGAGTGCGCTGTTAAGTGTTAACTGTCATTACAAAGAATGTGAGCACATGCACACAAGTCAAAGCAGTCTGCTTGCTAGCTATCTAGTTAGGAGTACTTCCAAAGCTCTGTCATCCTGACTGGAAGATTAATAGCTGCTTCCTCCTGATTAACCTTTGAAACCAAAATTGTGGAACTTGTTGATGGTCTCCCTCCCATGTTCCATTTATAAACATTTATTGTGAACCACTCTAATGTTTTCCTTCCCCATTCAAAAAGGTCTTACCCTTCTCTAAGGCAATATTTAAGCACAGTAAAAGGGGTTTGCAGAAATGTCTGCTACATAGTTTTTGAAAGTTATCCAGAACCAAAGCTCAGTTTTATACCCCAGATCTCAACCCCAAGCTGTGTTTGGAAATTCACTTCATCTGAGCATCTTCTTGAAATCATTGCTGTCCATTCCTTTTCCTTGCATACAAGCCAAGGCAGGCACAGAATCCAATGACACTGACAGCGAGGCCTAGCAGGAAGGCGATGGTATCTCCTGCGTCCAGGGCTTCAACTACTGGCAGCACCAGCAGCAATGAAATGAGGACTGGGAAAAGTTTTGAGGTGTTTTTGGTAGAAGGCATGCTGCTGCCCAGCTGACCCCCAACAGGGAGTTAAACAAGGAAAGCAGTGGAAAGCAGGTACTTCAGCGGTATCTACAAGGAAAACAAAAGGAACATGACAGCATTTCCCTTCCTTCTCCCCTGGAATTGTCTTTCCAAAGCCAACCGATATGATCAACGTATTACAAGTATCTGCAGGAGTCAGGAAATTCCGCTTTCATCTTCACAATTACAGAAGTAAAAGACTTACTATCATGAGATAGCCACGGCGGGTTTGCTATCTGGTTACACAGCTCTGTGGAAACTAATCTTTCGGAGTCCCGCCGTGAGGTACAGTCAGAACAGGCTCTCCTGCCCGCAGCCGTCAGTGCCGCCTCACTCCACGCTGTGCTATACGGGCCTGTTCCGCTCAGTGTTTAGCAGTGGGTCCCCGCTGGGCACCATTTACCCCCGGAGTAAGGGGCAGCCTGAGGCATGCCTGTGCTCGGGGAGACTGCTGCACATGGCCGAGGATGTTAATTTAACTTAAAATTAACTCAGTTTGCACCTCTCCGGGTGAGCGCCCCCGGGCACACCCCTACTGCAGGAACAAAACCTTTCCCCTTCCCTCCAAACTTGGGGCACGTCCCTCTGAGGCGCCCGCCAGAACCCACCCGGTCGGGGCCGCTCCGCAACACTTTTTCCCGCAGGAAAACTCCCGTCGCTGGGTACACACGCCGAAACGCCGCCCTCGGGTACTCCGCGGCGGCCAAGGC